>NC_057807.1:100938136-100956189 GCF_018294505.1 Triticum aestivum | reverse complement strand
AGTGCTCGCTCCTTGCGCAGCGCCTCGAGCCGCAGCGCCTCGGCCGACTTCGCGCCCTTCCCGGTCTTCGGAGCCATAGCGGAGGCGGTGGGGGAGGGCGAGGGCGTTGGCGGCGACGGCGGCGACAGGCGGCGGAGCGCTACTCTCTTTCGGCTTCGGAAGCGGAGGAGAATGGTGGAGCTTTCTGAGGAAGGAACCACAAATGGCGAAGGTGGGGAACGGCCCCTGTTTCCCCTACTTATAAAGAGGAGAGGCGAATGTTACGCCTTTTTTCGATTAAAGAATCACCCACGATCTCTCCCACGACGCCGCGTTCGACGCCTGCCGTTACGGGAGGGCGCGGTGGATACGGAGTTAGATTTGGTGTGGACCCAGGCCGCATGTGCCCGTGCCCTGTTTTCGGCCTGGCCCAACAGTGCTCGGCACCGTGTGTGGCCCAGGCCCGGGGGCTCCTATCGGTGTACTAAAGTAGGGGTACCTTAGTATCCCGAACTTGTGCACAGGCAGTCGCAGCGCCCCGCGGCAAGGCTTGCCGGACGTCCACGAAGATCCTCTGTAGCTCTCATTGGTGCCATATAAGAACAAAGTGCTTTTGACTAAAAACACAAGGCCCGGCAAGAGGAGATTGCCGGGAAGGACAAGGCCCCGGCAAGAGGAGCTTGCCGGGAAGGCCAACCAAGGCAATTCAAGAAACTTGCCGCGACGCGCCGCGCGTCCCGGCATGACCCGGCGAGCGACAAGCTTCCGGGCGCGACAAGACAACGACCGTGGCAAGGCGCTTGCCGCGGCGAAGCCACCACTCTGTGCCTACGCTCCAGCGCATCCGTCGACGTGTTGCCGCAGGACCGTTCCAGGCACACGTGGCGGGAAGCTGTGCAGCCAAGCGGTGCGAGGTGGCGAGTGGAGATGACGAGAAGGCCATCGTGGCAAGCGGTGGCGCCCCAAACGGTCGTTTTCTGCACTGTTTGGGCGACCGGACGGGCATTAAATGCCCTTGTCCCCTGCCGTCAGAGTTAGGTAGGGTACGCTGTAGTAGCAGTTGTACCAACCCCCCCCCCCCTTTTCTACATTTTTACCCCTGACTGCGTTGCCACCTGTCGGTGACCCCTTTAGCCTATAAAAGGAGGCCCATGCGCAACGTAGAGGGGATTCGACGCTTTAGAAACCACAGAATGTTCACGCTCTTGAACAAAATACAAACACAAAAGCAGCAGTAGGAGTTTCATCTCTCCGGAGAGCTCCGAAGCTGGGTAAAAATCCCTCGCGTGCCTCGCCTCGATCTGCTCTTCGTGCGCCCTCCGCTCCCTGCCGGACCGAAAAGGGGCCCTGCCCCATAGGTGTTCGTTTCCCACGACACCTTGCATATTGAAGTTCATCACGAAGCTCTTGTAGCTAGGTGGGAGCGATTGGAGGATTCTATCGACCACTGCGTCATCCGGGAGATTAACTCCCAGCTGAGATAAGTGGTTGTGCAACCCAGACATTTTGAGTATGTGCTCGCTGACAGAACCATTCTCCTCCATCTTACAATTGTAGAACTTGTCGGAGACTTCATATCTCTCGACCTGAGCGTGAGCTTGGAAAACCATTTTCATCTCTTGGAACATCTCATATGCTCCGTGCTACTCAAAACGCTTTTAGAGCCTCGGTTCTACGCTGTAAAGCATGCCGCACTAAACCAGGGAGTAATCATCACTACGCGACTGCCAGGCGTTCATAACGTCTTGAGTTGCTGGGAAAATGGGTGCTTAACCTAGCGGTGCATCTAGGACATATGCTTTCTTGGCAGCTATGAGGATGGTCCTCAAGTTCCGGAACCAGTCCGTATAGTTGCTGCAAACGTCTTTCAGCTTGGTTTTCTCTAGGAACGCGTTGAAGTTGAGGGCAACATTAGCGTGGGCCATTTGATCTACAAGACATATTGCAAAGATTTTAGACTGAGTTCATGATAATTAAGTTCATCTAATCAAATTATATAATGAACTCCCACTCAGATAGACATCCCTCTAGTCATCTAAGTGATCCATGATCCGAGTCAACTAGGCCGTGTCCGATCATCACGTGAGACGGACTAGTCTTCATCGGTGAACATCTTCATGTTGATTGTATCTTCTATACGACTCATGTTCGACTTTTCGGTCTCTTGTGTTCCGAGGCCATGTCTGTACATGCTAGGCTCGTCAAGTCCACCTAAGTGTTTTGCATGTGTAAATCTAGCTTACACCCGTTGTATGTGAACATTAGAATCTATCACACCCGATCATCACGTGGTGCTTCGAGACAACGAACATTCGCAACGGCACACAGTTAGGGGGAACACTTTCTTGAAATTATTATAAGGGATCATCTTATTTACTACCGTCGTACTAAGCAAATAAGAAGCAAAACATGATAAACATCACATGCAATCACATAGTGACATGATATGGCCAATATCATTTTGCTCCTTTTGATCTCCATCTTCGGGGCGCCATGATCATCATCGTCATCGGCATGACACCATGATCTCCATCATCGTGTCTTCATGAAGTTATCATGCCAACGGTTACTTCTACTTCTATGGCTAACGTGTTTAGCAATAAAGTAAAGTAATTACATGGCGTTATTCAATGACACGCAGGTCATACAAAAATAAAGACAACTCCTATGGCTCCTGCCGGTTGTCATATTCATCGACATGCAAGTCGTGATTCCTATTACAAGAACATGATCAATCTCATACATCACATATATTTCATCCAACACATCCTTTTGGCCATACCACATCACAAGGCATATGCTGCAAAAACAAGTTAGACGTCCTCTAATTGTTGTTGCATGTTTTTACGTGGCTGCTATAGGTTTCTTGCAAGAACATTTCTTACCTACGCCAAAACCACAACGTGATATTCTATTTACCCTTCATAAGGACCCTTGTCATCGAATCTGATCCGACTAAAGTGGGAGAGACAGACACCTGCTAGCCACCTTATGGAACTAGTGCATGTCAGTCGGTGGAACCTGTCTCACGTAAGCGTACGTGTAAGGTCGGTCCAGGCCGCTTCATCCCACGATGCCGTCGAAACAAGATAAGACTAGTAGTGGAAAGAAAATTGACAAAAACAACGCCCACAACAATCTTGTGTTCTACTCGTGCATAGAAACTACGCATAGACCTCGCTCTGATACCACTATTGGGGAACGTAGCAGAAAATAAAAATTTTCTACGCATCACCAAGATCAATTCATGGAGCCATCTAGCAACGAGAGAGAGGAGTGCATCTACATACCCTTGTAGATCGCGAGCGGAAGCATTCAAGAGAACTGGGTTGATGGAGTCGTACTCGTCGTGATCCAAATCACCGATGATCCTAGCGCCGAACGGACGGCACCTCCGCGTTCAACACAAGTACGATTGGGGAAGACGTCTCCTCCTTCTTGATCCAGCAAGGGGGATGGAGAGGTTGATGGAGATCCAGCAGCACGATGGCATGGTGGTGGAAGTAGCGGCGATATCGGTAGGGCTTCGCCAAGCTCAGCGAGAGGGAGAGGTGTTACGGAGGGAGAGGGAGGCGCCAGGAGTAGGGGTGCGCAGCCCTCCCTCCCCCCTCTTTATATAGGGGCCCTGGGGGGGCGCCGCCCCCCTAGAGATTGAATCTCAAGGGGGGGCGGCGGCCAAGGGGGTGGCTTGCCCCCCAAGCCATGTGGGGCGCCCCCACCCCTAGGGTTTCCAACCCTAGGCGCAGGGGAGGCCCAAGGGGGGCGCTCCATCCCACCAGGGGCTGGTTTCCCTCCCACTTCAGCCCATTGGGCCCTCTGGGATAGGTGGCTCCACCCGGTGTACCCCTGGGACCCTTTCGGTGGTCCTGGCATAATACCGGTGAACCCCGAAACTTTCCCGGTGGCCGAAACTGGACTTCCTATATACAAATCTTCACCTCCGGACCATTCCGCAACTCCTCATGACGTCCGGGATCTCATCCGGGACTCCGAAACTTTCGGGTTACCGCATACTAATATATCTACAACCCTAGCATCACCGAACCTTAAGTGTGTAGACCCTACGGGTTCGGGAGACATGCAGACATGACCGAGACGACTCTCCGGTCAATAACCAACAGCGGGATCTGGATACCCATGTTGGCTCCCACATGCCCCTCAATGATCTCATCGAATGAACCACGATGTCAAGGATTCAAGTAATCCCGTATACAATTCCCTTTGTTAATCGGTACGTTACTTGCCCGAGATTCGATCATCGGTATCCCAATACCTCGTTCAATCTCGTTACCGGCAAGTCACTTTACTCGTACCATAATGTATGATCCCATGACCAACCACTTGGTCACATTGAGCTCATTATGATGATGTATTACCGAGTGGGCCTAGAGATACCTCTCCGTCATACGGAGTGACAAATCCCAGTCACGATTCGTGTCAACCCAACAGACACTTTCGGAGATACCTGTAGTATACCTTTATAGCCACCCAGTTACGTTGTGATAATTGGTACACCCAAAGCACTCTTACGGTATCCGGGAGTTACACGATCTCATGGTCTAAGGAAATGATACTTGACATTATAAAAGCTCTAGCAAACGAACTACACGATCTTGTGCTATGCTTAGGATTGGGTCTTGTCCATCACATTATTCTCCCAATGATGTGATCCCGTTATCAATGACGTCCAATGTCCATGGTCAGGAAACCATAACCATCTATTGATAAACGAGCTAGTCAACTAGAGGCTCACTAGGGACATGTTATGGTCTATGTATTCACACATGCATTACGATTTACGGATAACACAATTATAGCATGAACAATAGACAATTATCATGAACAAGGAAATGTAATAATAACCATTTTATTATTGACTCTAGGGCATATTTCCAACACGAGCATGGTTGGTTGACCGATATCATTCATTACATGTTGGGCTGCCGTTTTCTGCCCTTCTCTGGAATAAACATGTACTTTATCAGAGATAAAAAAATAAGAGTACAGACGCTCCACCATGAAGTTCGAGTAGTAGTACTACTCGTACTACTGCGCTTGGCCCTTAGCCTCTTCGTGAAGTTGAACAATGATGGTACTCCGTATGTTGGGTACTACAGTGTATGCCTCTGACGATCTGACACCGAATGGACTGATGCATGTCCACCGAGGGTAGGTTCCATTAGTCAAAAGGCATAAGCGAGCTTCACCTTGTCCTGCAAACTTCTCCTTGTTCTGCGAGTTGACGGGACACACCAAAAAGTAGTGCTAGTCCATACTCCCTCCTTTCGGTTAATATGGCTTAATCTTTTTTGCAGGTAAATAAGAAAGCTTTATTCATATATATGTAAGCATTCTTAGGACGATCAGCCAAGACACTGGTCACTAGGAAGCGAGGTACCCCGCAAAAAAGAAGTAGGAAGCGAGGTGTTTCATCAAGCCAGCTCTCGGCCACATTCAAAGTGCAGCAAGCATGGTTCGCAAGAAGATGCGTCGCAAGGTTTGCTGACCTGTTTACATGCTGAATAACAAAAAAAGAGGAAATATTACCGAGCACTACTATTTGTAACAAGATATGAGCCAGAATTTAGCGAGAATTATGGCGAGTGTTCCATGCAATCAACTTCCATTATCACAAGCGAGAACCCTTGAAGAGAACCAAATGTGTTGAATATTGCTTTTATCACATTTTAAAATTATAATAAGAGTGCAGACGCTCCTCCATCCGGTTCCTAGTACAAGTATAGTACATATCTTTCTAGACTATAGTAGTAGTACTAGTACTAGTAAACTTTGCGCTTGGCTGTTCGCCTATTCTGGAAGTCGAACAATAATAGCACTAGTACTGTAGTGTATGCTTCTGGCAATCTGACACCGAATTAACTGTTGCACGTCCACCGCCTGAGCGAGGGAGAGCTTGCATTAGTCAAAAGTTTCTCCTTGTCCTGTGAGCCACCGTGCGCAAGCTTCTCCCGTCCTGCAACCTTCTCCTCGTTCGGCAAGTTGACGGGACACAACAAAGTAATGCTAGTCCATACTGCCTCCTCTCTGGTTAATATGGCTTAATTTCAAACGAGATAAATACACTGTTTGTCACTGTATATTTGTAAAAATACGATCAGTGGACTTCATAATATGCTCAATTCGCTCAATATATATATATATATATATATATATATATATATATATATATATATATATATATATTCCGGTGTTTATACGGTCACTAGCTCACCCTGACTGAGTATGTGTGTGCATGCACGTGTAGGTTGATCACTTGTGCGTGACCGTGTGTGTTCCACCGTGTGCTCGGACATGCATGCATTAGGGCATCGCGCGCGTTTTTTCATCTGTGTGTACGTGTGACTGTTGCATACACGTAGGGGGAGTACGTGTAGGGGCCACTAAGGAGCAGTCAAATCACACAGAAGCAACCATCATTTCACTCTTGAATGACACGTACGCAATATAAAATGGTTGATATGGAGAGAAAAAGAAAACCACTATATATACACTAGCAGGAGCCTAAGCTACAAGCCTGCTTGCTTAGGTTCCTCTCTTCAAAAGCATAGAACGATGGGCCTGATCCCGCAGCTGGGGGAAGGGAACAATGTTCTGCGTAGACGCGGTCGACATCGGCGAGGGAGAAAACCCACAGTCGATGCGTCCCAATCGGGGGTCACCGCGGTATAGGCCGATGCCGCATCCCAACCGTCCTTCTAGCTACAGCCCGACGTCCTAGGTAGTCCATCTTCCTATTGGAGCCGGCTTGCTCCACTGCCGTAGCTCCATCTCCATGTCGATCTTTCTCTACTTCTACTGGCTTCTACTTGTGATGAGTTTATGTTTCATGAACTAGTGCCAGTACTATTATTCTAATCACACTTCTTCAATATCTTTGCCATCAGGGATGCTCAGGTCGATTTTAGTGGAACTGCACAAAAGCATCTATGATCCGAGGGTGCCAGCCGTCTTTCCTTCGACAGGTTCTACCTGGCCAGGAAATTAAATCATGTTTAGTGTTTAGGTTTAAGTCGTAGTGACCCCATCAGTAGTTTTTCTTTCGTACATGCTCTCACAACTTTTTTCTTTAGTTGTGAAGTAAATATTGGCTATGATCTGTGAATCATTGAGATGCATCAGCATGTGTGTTAGTTTTCCTTTGTATTTGATGGAATGTTGTAACGGGGCAACCTTGGAATAGGAATGAAAATGGAGTGGAAAGTTTCCGTTTTTCCGGAGAAAAAATGGAAACGGAGAGAAACCAATGTTTCGTTTCATTGGATCGCGCCATCGAGCAAAACCAACGTTTAAATCACGTCTGTCGTGTTTGTGTCTCACCCTCCTCCACGGCTCGACCCCACACGGTCGCTCGGCATGTCACTCACCGCAAACCGAGTATACCATAACTTTCCAGCCTACTTGTCGATGGATCGCGCCATGGATTACTAGCACTACTGGAAGAGATTGACGAGTTGGGGGAGGACAGCTAGCTGTAGCACGGACTCCCAAGAACTTTTTACATGCATGTTGTAGCCGGATATTGCGACCTTTGAACGCGGAGCAGCTGCGTGCACCCGGAAGCGGCGTGGGCGACGTTCTCTCGGCCGGCGCGCCGCTTCAATGCCGGCGCCAGTGAGAGGTCGCGTCCGCTCTGGACGGGCATGAATGCGGCACTGACCGTTTCGGGCGGGGAGCACGCACGGGTGATGAAGAGGGTTCGGGTTGGTCAGGACCGGCCGTGGCAGCGGTCCGGACGTGCGCAAACAAGAGATGTTGTACGTTAATATTGCTACCTATATAATTAACAACGTAAATAATGTGCCAGTTGGACAAATATGATTGGAGATGGAGATGGAAATGGAATTTTATGTAAACACAGATATGCATGTATATGTCTATGTGTGTGTGCGTGACGACTCTCGCGACCTGGAAACGGGGGCGTGTTCTTGATCGAGTTTTCTTTCTTGGTATGTTAGAAAATCAGTTTGTCTAATTCACATCTAGATGTTATTTAAGGATATCACATCTAAGCTCCCACAAGTATATAATGTAGCAACAAGAAACAAAAAAACTAGGACAAAAAAATAGACCACAAACAGAGTGGACATCAACTTAGATGTGACATAACTATGTCACATCTAGATGTGTCCTAGATAGACCCTTAAAAAATTGTCCGCCAGTTTTCGTTTCTTCTTTCCGAGAACGCGCGTATTCTATTTAAAACCACTGCTATGGAGAGATTTATTTAATCCATTATAGCCTCTTGTTTGATAGAGTTTTTCGCGTCTCGCTCTCTCACCCTCTCCATACCAAAACAAGATGACAGTGTCCACTCTATCTCTCTCCTCACCGGTGGTCACAGATCTGGTCGAATCCCGTCCGCTGCGGGAGGTGAGGAGGTGCAGCATTGACGTTGTCGCCGTCGACGACGGAGGAAGCTGATGCGCACCGTCCTCTCAGAGCCGGCGTTGGCACGGACGAAGATCCTCCGCGCCCTTGTTCGCTGCCATCGTGTGGGCAGATCCCGCCTGCCCGCCTAAACGACATCTCGCCCACCTGAGGTATAACTTCTTGTACTGGTCCAGCTCCCCAGGTCGCTGCGTGCGGGTTTTCTTCTATGTGACTACTCCACAGCTCCCCATGCATAGTAGCTAGGGTTCGTTGGCTGGTCCAACATCACCTATTAGTACTATTATAGAGGAAATGCCACTCGAAATGTTGTCCAGATTTATGCCTCGGTGGAGCTATACATGTTGTTTCGACAAAAAGTACATGGTGGTTGTGCGGTCATTGTCCATATGGTGGTAGTACTATCACTGGTTAAATGAAGAAATGCTTTTTTTCCCGGGTATCCTGGTTTAGTTCCCATCTGGATAATTATGATGCTTCTATTTGTTGGTGTACTTTTCATTAATTCTTATTGACAATTGAGATGTCGTTGCTAACCCTTTTTTATATTTTTGGAAACAGCGATGCGTGTCTCCATACCCGGGCATGTCTTCCTCAATTTTAGTGGAACTGCACAAAATTGGATGGCCATTGTTGTTCCGCCTCACTGTCCTATGCCACGTGGTTCTTCCTGCCTCGAGCTTGATTACTGAGAAGAAACAGACCACAGTGAGGATTTGTCAAACTTCATAGGTGCCTCATCCAAACTTGATGCCAAATGGATGATGCATCACCATGATGACCTATCGATGCTCATGGTTGCGCCTCATGGTTGCGTCGGCTGGTGAAGCTGATCAATTTTCAATGAAAAACAAGCTGTCTTCCAATAGTTTTCTTTGCTTGCTACGCACAAAGATGATATCCTTCATCAGTTCACGTTGGTTGCGTTGGAGACGCAGTCGTCTTTCACGTTGGTGCAATTTTACACACAATTGGCTATGAACCAAATGTTTCCTCGAAGAAGGATCAACGTTGGTACTAAGAGCATATGTTTTGTATTGATTTCTAAGCCTTCTCACAACTTTGTCTCCAGCTCCCCTGTAATTTTATTTGTCCAGCTATTAACTTTGATTTAAAAAATGGTGTGGACTAAAAACCCGGATGGACGTAGTAGCCCTCCATTTTTATTTACTCTGCATATTAGATTTGATTGAAGTCAAACTTTGTAATACTCTCAGACCTTTCCGATAATTGAAATTAAAATTCTTTATTTGTACACACTCTCACACGTTTCCGATAATTTGGTGCATGTGTGGTTGTTCACTTAAGGGAGGGTAGTGTACCACACGTGAAGGACAGGAAGTGCGACCAGGACGCGTGGGCATGGATTGTTAGTTCATCGGAAGTAGTACTAGTTTTCTTCATTGTACATTAAATAAAGAGTTTCGTTTCGTACTTACACAATTTAAAATGATTGTTATGGAGAGAATAAGAAAACCACTCCATTATATATTAGTCGTATACACGAAAGTACTATATGGACGCAGCTTCATTGACTTAGTGCACCTGCCTTTGGGTTTATGACAGGTGGGCCCAAAATGTGGCTGGCTCACCTGTCTTACAGCCAAAAGCAGGTGCAGTGAAGGCACCGAAGCTCAGTCCGTACTACAGTAGTATATATATAAGCGGGAGCCTCAGGGCTTGTTGTTCGCTAGGGTTTGCACTCTCCACACGCTCGCCGCACTATATATATGTTACACGCTGGAGGCTCAGCGTTCATTTGCTAGGGTTTGCTACATTCACAGTCTCTCACCCCCTCTTCACCAGATCTAAACAAGATTGCGTTGGCCTCTTGTCTCTCTCTCCCCCCTCACAGCTGGTGTAGGAGGTGTCCGTATCCCGTCGCACCGGGAAGGGGAGGAGGTGCAACGTTCACTCTATCGCCTTCGGCGAGGGAGGCAATCCACTGCCGGTTGCGCTGTTCTCTTTCCCCCAGTGCCTGTGCGGGAGGGCCACCGACCCCTTCTTCCTTGCTGTCGTACATAGTGTGGGCAGATCCGGCCTCCCGCCGCACGCCTTGACACATCCCGATAACCCTAAGGTATAAGTTTCTTTGAAACCGTCGTTGCTCTAGCTGCATGTGGATCTTTTTCGATCTGTAGTCGAATCTAGGTCTTGGTTCAAACAGAAAAGAAGGGCGCGGTGGGCTGGAGCAAGAATCTAGGACGTGGTTCAATGAGGAAAGGAGGGGCAGAAAGTAGTATAGACTAGCTATCCAGCCGCTTTGTAGGTCGAAAAGGGGAAAAGGGGGTAACCCAGTACACACATCTGTAAGGAACCGATCTCTTTGTTGAAAAGGGAAAGAAACTGGGGGGTCGAGTAGTTTGTGCAGGACTAGATTTGCTGCCCTCACATAGGAAAAAGGTTCAAAGAGAACAAATATGGGACCAACGCATATATGCTGCTTGGCTACATACTCTGCATCACCCATTTATACGTGTGGACACATATGGTGCTGGCATGTCCCATACAGCTATTTTGTTGTTGTTAATCTAAGAATGCCACCGGAAAATTGAAGCAATGCCACTATTAAAAGTAAATTACATTTTTAATGAATGTTGTTTCAAGAGAATGTCTCTGTTAATATGAATCAATGCAACCATTTTAGAAATGCTACTATCCTACTTTGTTTTCCATGCTAGATAAGTTAGATGCTTCTTTCTGTCACCGTTTGTTTCATCCTCCTTTATCGGCAAGTAATTGTTTCCTTTTCTGCCTCTGTTAAAACAGGGGTATCGATTCAACTTGTTGCTATTGCGACATTTTGCTTCACTACTCGAAACACTTATGTTTTAAGAGTGTTTTGTGCAGTTCAACTTGAATGTCACACCGGTGACTTTGCATAATTCTGGAGGAACTGCACAAAAGGAGATCGAGATTTGTTTCCAGTCTTCATGGAGAGTTGTTTCAAATCTTGGTCTCATCCACATGATGTGCAGTGTGCTTTGAGATGTTGTGCTACTTGTTTTGGTACTATTTTAAGTAATTGTTGAATTGAAGCTATTGTATTTGCTGTCTTTTCCCATTAAGTAGTGAACAAAAATGGGACCAACCCAGACATGATGCTTGTTGCTTTGTTACAACAAATTCAGCATCACCCCCTTTATAAGCCAGTAATTGATGCCACTCTCAGAATTAACTACTGAATCTTATTTCAAAACTGCAACACTTGTTAGGGATTGGCGGGATTACCATTTTTGTGGCTGCATGATTCATCCTCCTTTCTTCGCCAGTTATTGATTCCTTTTTTGCCTCTGTTTAAACAGGGATATCTATTCAACTTGTTGCTCTTGCGACATTTTGCTTCGCTACGCAAAACACTTTGCTTGATTTCAGTGCAACTGCACAAAAGGAGATTGGATTTCCTATTCGTGTTGGCAGATGCGTATTTTATCTTGTCCGTCTGATGAAAGGTCAGTACAGGCCTTCATCCACATGATTGTGCAGTGTGCATTGAGACGTTGTGCTATTTGTATTGGTATTGTTTTAAATAAATGTTGAATTGAAGCTATTGTATTGCTGTCTTTTCCCATTATGTAGTGAACAAAAATGGGACCAACCCAGACATGATGCTTGTTGCTTTGTTACAACAAACTCTCCATCACCCCCTTTATAAGTAGATGGAAGCACATACTGTTGTTGTGCCCACTCTCCCTAGAACTATTTATGCTTTTCGTTATTCTAATGCCACTGGTAAAATTAAGCAATGCCACTCTCAGAATTAATTAACTATTGAATCTTAGTTCAAAACTGCAACACTTCTTAGGAATGGTACTATCCTGCTTTTGTAGTTCTTTCTACATGTTTAACCAAGGTATTGTTAAGATAATGTCTATGTTAAAATGAATCAGTTGCATTGTTTTAGAAATGGTACTTTTCTGCTTTGTCGTTCTTTATACATGTTGAAACAAGGCATTGTTAAGATAATGTCTCAGTCAATATGAATGAATCACACTGATGGAGAATTGCTACTCTCTTGCTTTGTTTCCCATTAAGATAAAGTAGATCAGTAGATGCTTTTCTTCTAGGAGTACAAGTCATGAACCGTTATTTCTCAGTAATTGTTTCCCTTATACCTATTGTTGCTTACACAGATATCAAAATTAAAGCTCGGTTTTATTCCGACTTCGATTTTAGTTGAACTGCACAAAAGGAGCCAATGTGTCCAAGGCAAACTGCTGCATTACTGGGTCCAGTTGGTCGTTCCACTTTGCAGGAAGAAGCAGTCACTGTTTGCGCTACATTACAGAAGGAATGACCGAGAAGCTTTACAGAGTATTATTAGACATCGGTGACATGACTAGTCTGAGAGAGCATTGGCAATTTAACAACATGTGCATTGCCCTGGGCAAAAAGTGCCCAAACAAGTACAAGAAGCTACGACAGGTCTCCACGATCATAGGCATTACATATTTTGAATGGGAAAAGCTTGTCAAAGTTTAATCATTGATGTTAGCAAGAAGACGTTAGTTTAATATATTGGAATTGGAAAACCTTGTCAAAATTTGCTCATTGATGTTAGCCAAAAGACATGCATTTGATATTTTTTAGTGGGATGCCCTTGCTGTGAGTAGCGTCGAGTGTTTTTTCCTATTCCCGTGTTCAGTTTAGAAGTAAATAGTTACTCTACTGAGATATTCATGTGTTAAGAGTTTGTTCTGAATACTGTCTATGTAATTCCAGGCCTTGTGTTTGATTGCAAAGTTGAGCTTGGAATGTTGTGGCATGCGGCATCACGAGCTGTTCACCGTGCCTCCTGAGAATAATGCTTCGTATTGTTTTGCATGTCGATCTAATGCCAGTTATTTGCTTGTTAAGAAGATCATCCTTCTTCTGTTGTTTCCGTGCTTAAGAAGTTCATCGTCTGATGTTTCATTCATAGCCTATACGACAAGTCGGGTAGGTTAGACGTGAAACCATATGATCTTCCAACCAACTCATGATATTAGGCCATGATTGGATCGTTGTTTTCCAACCAAAACCATTTGTAAAACGGACGCTTGTAAATTAAAGCAGATGGTCTCGGGCGAAGGCGCTTGGTTGGTCGATTTCGACTAGTACAATATCAGAATTACTTCACATACGATAAAAACGCTGAATGACACTCGGACGATTGCTAATCCAGCCATTAGCTACTGTTTCAGCCTTGCTGATGGATGGCATGATACGCACATCGTGCATGTATCGTCTGGTAATGTCGTCCATATAGCAGTGCTCATAAAATATACACTGGTCTCTCAAATTACACGTGTAACCAACCGGTTTTATTTATAGACCTCGGGCCCACGGTTTCATTACGCCTGTATTTTACGCATTGTTTCCGATGACGAGTAAATTACACTTGTATGTTAATACAGGTTTGAAATAAACCAGAGCTCCCAAGCGCGGCCTTACCGTTTCATGCCGTCTCAGTTTCTCGAAGGTGCTCATAGGTGTCCGATGATCCTGGCTTCCTGAATGAGCAGCGGGCGCTGTATCAGACCATCTGTAGGTCCCGCGAGGCCCTCTCTGTTGTCCTTCGAGTTGTTGCGCTCGTCGTGGCGCCGAGCATTGTTAACATAGTCAACGAACATGAGGATTCAGGAGATGACTTTATTTTGACTGGATGACACTAGGGACCCACTAGGGCCATAGCCGTACTTACACAAGTGCCTCCTTATTATATACAACTATATTTTTCTTGCTTTCTCCTGGTTTCTTGACATCACGGTCCCACACCATTGTCAACCTATGTAGTCAATATAAACAAGAGAATAGCACAAGGTGCGGACGACAGCTGGGACCAAGTAGCTCGAGCAGTATTTGTGTTTTTGAGGCGTGAGCACTGCTGAGTTTTTCTAGGCGATGATTTCGTTGTTGTTCAGAGGAGAGCAGGGTATTAACTGGGCGGGCTGTGGCCCGTCTAGCCCAGGCCAGATATCCAGCGCAGATACTAATTTTTTCAAGATGAAAATGGCTAGCCCAGCTATAAGTTTCTTTGAGGAATACCCAGGCAAGGTCAACTTGTTATTCTCCGCCCCGCTGGGCTGCAAATCTTTCCTAGGAGGGATGCATTAGGCTTAACATGAAAATGGGCTTTACAAATAATAAATGGGATGTAATTATAAAAACCGGGCAGTAACTATTAAAAAATGCACCAAACACGAAATTAGTTTGTAAAATATTATTTATGGATTTTGAAAATCTTAAATTTTCATTGTTGCGCGCGCAATGTTTCGTTGGATTTTTACGTAATACAAATTTATATTTAATCTGACTAGAAATTTCGGGATAAAAATATTTCGGATCCCATCAAAATGTGGGAAATTTTATTGAATTCTGTCTTCAACGGTTGGTTGAAATTATTAATCGTTGTCCTAGCTAGAAAATGGGTTGTACTTTTAACAAACTATAAATGGGCTGTTGTAAATTCCATTAGAATTCAAAAATGGGCTGTACATTCTTACAAAACACAAATGGGCTATAAGTTCTCTGCCACACACTTGTGGGCCTACTAAGTGCCGCGTCCCCTAAAAAAATAAGTTGACACGTATGCACGGTTTTGTCAACTTATTATAGTCAACACGCGGTTCTAGGAGCAGTGGCCATTGGATGTCTATCCAACGGATGTCGTGCTTCTTCTTCAATCTCAGATATTCTCGGCCGCCCAAAAAATGATTCCTCCCCCTGACATCTGGGTCGCACCGTTTCGGAGGCTGACCTATGGGCCTACTAAGTTGGAGCGTACCAAGGGCTTTGTCAACTTAGTCAATATAAACGACTCTAGCTTCAGTGACCGTACGATGTCCATCCAACGGCCGTAGTGCTTCTTCAACCTCTGGTCTTCTTGGTCCAGCCGCCCAAAGCAGCACTGGTCATGCCAACTGCTCATGCCTCCCTTGGACGGCTGTGCTGCCGCGAAGGCCTCACCGCCCCCATACTACTCCCATCGCTGGCCAGGCCATCCCTCCACTCACCCACAACCCCTGTTATTCTGCGGCGACGGCAGCCTCACACCACAGCCGAACCAGTGAACCCTCGTACTCCTCTTCGCGTGGGCTTCCGCTGCTGCGTCTTCCCCGGCTCCGCGTCATCCCCTTCCTACGCATCGCCGTCATCCAACGCCCTGGTGCTCTCGGCGCGGCGTGGTCAACATGGTCATTGACCAACTTCCATCGGAAGAGTACTGTACATGGAGAGGCTGACAGCTGGGTTCACGGCGGCCGCAAGGAAGTGCCTCCTTATTACACGCAAAATAATTATTCCTCCACCTGACAGCAGGGACCCACCGGACGAGCCACCTTATTTCGCAAAAAAACATTTCCCCCCTGACTGCTGGGACCCATCGGACGGGCCACCGTATTTCACGAAAAAAACGTTCCCCCTGCTGTCAGCTCGGACCCACCGGAAGTGCCTCCTTATTACGCACAAAAAAATGAATACTCCCCCTGCTAGCTGGGACCCACCTTGGTGGGAGGCTGACTTGTGGGTCTATGACCACCCACAAGTTTAGGGGATCAATCGTAGTCCTTTTGGTAAGTAAGAGTGTCGAACCCAACGAGGAGCAGAAGGAAATTAAGCGGTTTTCGGTAAGGTTTTCTCTGCAAGCACTGAAATTGTAGGTGATAGATAGTTTTGTGATAAGATAAATGGTAACGAGTAAAAAGTAAATAAAGTAAATAAAGTGCAGCTAGGTGGCCCAATCCTTTATGTAGCAAAGGATAAGCCTGGACAATTTCTAATAATGAGAAAGGAGCTCCCGAGGACACATTGGGAATTATCGTCAAGCTAGTTTTCATCACGTTCATATGATTCGCGTTCGGTACTTTGATAATTTGATATGTGGGTGGACTGGTACTTGGGTACTGCCCTTACTTGGACAAGCATCCCACTTATGATTAACCCCTATTGCAAGCGTCCGCAACAACAAAAGAAGTATTAAGGTAAACCTAACCACAACATTAAACATATGGGTCCATATCAGCCCCTAACGAACCAACGCATAAACTAGGGTTTAAGCTTCTGTCACTCTAGCAACCCATCACCTACTTATTACTTCCCCATGCCTTCCTCTAGGCCCAAATAATGGTGAAGTGTCATGTAGTCGGCGTTCACATAACAACACTAGAGGAAAAGACAACATACATCTCATCAAAGTATCGAACGAATACCAAATTCGCATGACTACTAATAGCAAGACTTCACCCATGTACTTAGGAACAAACGTAACTACTCACAAAGCATATTCATGTTCATAATCAGAGGAGTAATAATATGCATAAAGGATCTGAACATATGATCTTCCACCAAGTAAACCAATTAGCATCAACTACAAGGAGTAATCAACACTACTAGCAACCCACAGGTACCAATTTGTGGTTTTGATACAAGATTGGATACAAGAGATGAACTAGGGTTTTGAGAGGAGATGGTTCTGGTGGAGATGTTGATGTAGATTGACCCCCTCCCGATGAGAGGATCGTTGGTGATGACATTGGTGATGATTTCCCCCTCCCGGAGGGAAGTGTCCCCGGCAGAACAGCTCCGCCAGAGCCCTAGATTGGTTCCGCCAAGGTTCCGCCTCGTGGTGGCGGAGTTTCGTCCCGTAAGCTTGCCCATGGTTTTTTCCAGGGTAAAAGCTCTGATATAGCAGAAGATGGACACCGGAGGCCCACCAGGGGGCCCAGGAGATAGGGGGCACGCCCTATAGGGGGGGGGGCGCCCTCCTCTCTCCTGGACAGGGTGTGGGCCCCCTGGTGTATTTCTTTCGCTCAATAATTCTTATAAATTCCAAAAAGATGTTTCGTGGAGTTTCAGGACTTTTGGAGTAGTGCAGAATAGGTTTCCAATGTTTGCTCCTTTTCCAGCCATAATTCCAGCTGTCGGCATTCCCCTTCTGTCACATCCTAGTTAGCCATGCATTAGAGTGTTGCATCATGTTTACTCTTTCATCAGAAACTTGAAATGGGGATCTGTGAAACCCTCAGAATCATTTTGAAAATGACCCAAATAAAAATTTCTCCAAAAGGGTCCAAGAAAATGCTCATGTTGCTCTCTGAAAATATTGGACAGAGATAAAAATCAAACCAATATTTTTAAGAGCTCATAGGTATTTATTTTGGGCATTTGGAATTAATGCATAAATATTTGCATTGGAAATATATTAATTATATATATTAATATATGTCCAAATATTATGCCATTTATAAAAGAGCTCTGGAATAATATATATATCTCCTGCAAAAATTGGCATAAGTTAAATAAATGATTTAATATATTATTTAAATCAAAACAAATGTCAGAAATTAGAAAACAGAAAAATATATAACAGGAGGAGCTTACCTGGGCTCCCACCCTGTGCAGCCCGGCCAGCTGGCCGGCCCAGCCAGCAGCCGGCCCAGCCCACCTCCCTCCTCTGTCGTCTTCGTCCTGACAGAGGGAGGGGAGTGTGGCCGGCGCGCGCGCGCGCCACCGCGCCACGCCACCTCTCTCCCTGCCTGCCTGCCCTCCCCTCCTCGCCTCGATGCCCTAGACGACGCCACGCCTCCCCCCCTGCTCTCTCTCACTCTCCCCCGGCTCTTCCCTCCTCTCCCTCGCTCTCTCTCTCTCACGGCCGAACACCACCCTCGCCGCCGTTCGCCACAGCA
>NC_057807.1:100911947-100937958 GCF_018294505.1 Triticum aestivum | reverse complement strand
CAGCCGTCTCCGGCCACCCCTCGCTCCCCCGACTAGCTCAGAAGCTCCGCCACGACCCCCTCTTCCTCCCCACCGCTCCACGGGTCCCCGGAAGCCCTACATCGCCGCTACGTCGCCGTTCCCCTCTTCGGGCTCCGACCATCGTCGCCGTCGAATTCGTCGTCTCCAGCGCGTCCCCGAGCCCGCTAACCATCCCTGCAGCTCCGCGGTGAGCCCCCGGATCGTTTCCCCCTTCTCCCCTGGTCTCTTCCGACCTCTAGGCCGTAGCCCCACCTTGGCTGAGAGCTCCACGCCGCCGGCGATGTCGCCGTCGTGGCCACGGTAACCGTAGCGCCCAACCGAGCACACTATCATGCTCCACACCTCACTAGGAGCACGCAGCACGCACTAACGCCCCCCAAAACCCCCTGCAACTCCGATCCCGACCGCACCCGAACTCCGGCGGCCGCAGCCGAGCTCGCCGCCGTCGACTCCGGCCACCCCAGGCTCGGCCACCACCACCGTTCGACGCGCGAGAGCAAGAGCTATCCAACGAGCCCAAGCACGGCCTCGCCCGTGCCCTGTAGCGCGATCCCGCAACGCGCCGCCGTCTCGGGCCTTGCCGGCGTCATGTCGCCGGTGGGTTTGACCCCTTTGACCACGGCAGGAACCCCCCTGAGTCCCTGACAGGTGGGCCCAGCCCTGTAGCTAATTAGGATTAGTGCTAACCACTGTTAGTTAACCCCCTGACACTGACCAGTGGGCCCCAGTGCCACTAATCCCTAATTAGGATTAATTTAAACCTGTTAAACCCCCCTGTCACTGACGTGTGGCCCCCACACGTCAGGTTTGACTCCAGACAGCCGCAGTTGACCACTGACGTCATGCTGACGTCATGCTGGCGCAATAATTATAATTTCTGGATTTAATTTAAATCAGGAAATTCCAGAATATTATTTAAACTTCAAAAAATCATAACTTTTATTCTGTAACTCCAAATTGGACAAATTATATATGAAAAATGATCAGAAAAATCCAATCTATCCATCTGTACTATTCTCATGCATGATCAAACAAGTTAAATTGATATTTCAAGCAGAACAAGGAAAAGCACTTTAAGAGGCCATATTTGAGTTTGAAATTTGAATCTTTGATTCAAATTTGCTCAAACCCTTCTGGTTTTAGTTGCATTAGCCCAACACACTCATATTGTCATGTTTCATGCATGCATCATATTGTTGCACATTGTTTGGTGATAGCTGTGTATCGGTGTCCTTTACGACAGGTTCCGTCCCCGAGGAGTACCGTGATTACCCTAACGAAGAACCGTATCAGTGCATCGAACCATCAGGCAAGCAACCAACCATTTGATCATATCGATACAATCCCATGTTCTCGCTCCTTCTCTCTTTTACTGCATTATGACAACGCGTTTCAAACTGCTGTGTGCTACGGTAGTTGAACCCATTTCCTCTGCATGACCTGTCTTTGCCACAATAACTAGATGAAACCCACTAGCATGTGTAGGAGTTGATTGAGCCATATGTATGTGTTGTTCCTACCTTGCTATGCCTGCTATGCTTAGAGTCGTGTCAGGTCTGGTTCATCTGGGTGATGGCTAGAGTGAAATGATTATGTCGGTAATGAGAGTGGTGTGGTGAACACGATTTGGTAAAGGTATCGATGAGAGGCCATGTAGGAGTACATGGTGGGTTGTTTCATTGAAGCCGACCTTAAGCACTGAGATCTGTATGTGTGATTTAAGAATCAGCTACTACCATGCATTGGGCCCGAAACCAATGGACCCTCTCGGCTTCTTATTCACCCTAGTTCTCCGTCCAGGAGTTGCAAGTAGTTTCTGGTGTTTGTAGCCTACTGGAGGCCGTGGACAGCGCTGACCGTAGGGGTGGGCTGTGATGCGGTAGGTACGTGGACGGGTGTACCGAATACCCGTTAGGTATCTCGGGAACCCTGTTCACATCGTTCGGGGCTGTATGGGAAACCTCGGCCGGACTCCCTGCGGATGGAACCTGAATAGGCGATAAACCTGGACTGGAGGCTTAGGTGATTAGGTAGGTCGTGGCCGACACCCACGTTGGGCTTCCGCTTGAAGGTTGCCGAGTACATGTCGTGTAAACGACGGTAAGTGGTGAGAGCGTGTATGAAGAAGTACACCCCTGCAGGGTTAACATGATCTATTCGAATAGCCGCGTCCGCGGTAAAGGACTACTTGGTTGCCGATACAGTTCATAGACAAGTAAATGGAAACTGCTAAAAGTCTCAAGATAAGTGTGAGTGCCGAGGATGGCTCTTCCGTAGGAAGACGGAGGTGGATCCTCAGTAGTGTATTGAAGTGGTGAGTAGTGGACTCGTGTGCGCAAACCATTTCAAGTTGGAGTATCGTAGGATAGCCTAGCCAAGAGTCAAAGCTGGCTTGCTGCAATAACTCCACCAACCCCTTTTGATACTATGCATGTATGTAGGATCTGATGTAAGTCTTACTGAGTACCTTTGTACTCATGTTGCTATAATTTACATTTTACAGAAGACGCCGCAACCCCTTCTGATGGGTTTTATGTAGATGTTGACATCAACGAGTAGGCTAAAGACCCAGGCGGTGACCCTGAGCTTGTGAAGGACCACGTAGTATAGTTAGGCTTTCCAAGCCTCTTTTATTTTACTAGTTGTCTGTACTCAGACAAGTTACTTCCGCTGCTGGTTTGTATGACTGTATGACTTGTATGTTGGGTCGTGAGACCCGTACCTTTGTGTATGATATGTATGGCTCCCTGACCCTTAAATA
Source organism: Triticum aestivum (assembly GCF_018294505.1). NCBI lineage: Eukaryota > Viridiplantae > Streptophyta > Magnoliopsida > Poales > Poaceae > Triticum > Triticum aestivum. The sequence continues at coordinate 100,935,176 of NC_057807.1, read as the reverse complement.
AAGTACTTGTGTCGTAGAGTCATGTTGTGATGCTTCGTTGTATTTGCACATATCGAGCATATTGTGTGTATGATTGAAATGCTTGGTATGTGTGGGATCTGACTATCTAGTTGTTTATCTTTAGTAGCCTCTCTTACCAGGAAATGTCTCCTAGTGTTACCGCTGAGCCATGGTAGCTTGCTACTGCTCTGGAACACTTAGGCTGGCCGGCATGTGTCCTTCTTCGTTCCTGTGTCTGTCCCTTCGGGGAAATGTCACGCTTTGAGTACCGGAGTCCTGTTAGCCCGCTACAGCCCGGTTTACCGGAGTCCTGCTAGCCCAGTGCTACAGCCCGGACCCACTTGCTGATGACCGACACGTTCGAAGCTGGGTCATGGATGCCTGTCCCTGTAAGTCTGTGTCACTTTGGGTTTACGACTAGTCATGTCAGCCCGGGCTCCTTATCATATGGATGCTAGCGACACTATCATATACGTGAGCCAAAAGGCGCAAACGGTCCCGGGCAAAGGTAAGGCGACACCCGTGGGGTTACCGTGCGTGAGGCCGCAAAGTGATATGAGGTGTTACCGGCTAGATCGATGTGACATCGAGTCGGGGTCCTGACAGCGTTGGCATCAGAGCCAGACTGCCTGTAGGTTCTCCAAGCCAAACTGGTCGATGTTGAGTCTAGAAATTCTTTAGTTATATGTAGGAGAATTGTATGTGGGTTGGAACGTAAGGCTCTTTTTACTCCTCTGTCTTATGACATTCTGATCTGAGTCAGTCCATTCTTCCACCGGGGGGTTAAGGAATTAGGATCTGTTCTCTCTATCAGGATCACGAGTTACTAATCAGTAGTACCTTATAAGTTGATGGATACAAGCCTAGTTTAGTTCTACTACCACATTATGTTGTTAGAATGGTTTCAGAACTTTGATATGATGATGTTGAGTTCGTACGAAATCCTTTGTCAAATGTCTCAAAATCCTTTTTGAGCATTTACAGCTGTTATGCTGCCGAAATTTTGCTAGAAATTCTAATGCCTTTGCATTATGATTGTGCTTTCAGATGGCCACTCGCGACCTCGATCAAGTGCTTCGCCTGACTCGATGCCTAGATGTACCCGGCCATACTGCCAAGTTGGTCAGGGTAATGACTGAGGATGGATACCGCTGGTATCCCGAGTACACGGTCGAAGAGCAATTCCGAGACTTTAATCAAAGCCAGTATCTCTGCACTGTCAGGATATTTCCATCTTATCCTGGATCCACCGAGCCTCTTCACTGCTCCTATGGACTCGGGGTTACTATTGAGATGGCTGTGCAGGACGCCGCCTACTCTATGATGACCATTATGCGAGTCAGATCTGGTCTATTTCGGGACTCTGATTCCGGTATATGCCAGGATCACTTCCGGGAGCACAAGGGTATCTCCAGGCTATCTATGCTGACCCCACTCAGGAGGATTCACGGACTCGCACCACTGCTGAGATGCTCGAGGATAAGGACCGTGAAAATCGGGCCTTGAGGTTAGAGCTCTTCAATACCCGTGCTGACCACTGGGCCACTTTGACTCGGTTCGCACCGGCGGTGCAAGCTGGATATTCAGATATGCGCGATCTCTATCCTGTGAGATCTGCTCTGCCGGACGTGATGGTTTGGCATGATGTAGGAGGCATCACCCCACCTCGCGGTCCCCGCAGGCCACCGTCTGTTGGTCCAAGGCCTCATCCTAGCCCCTATGGTCCACAAGCTCCGCGAGACCGTCTGGTTCCGGATGATCATGTTGAGCTCCCAGGCTATGGAGGTGACTTCTACGAGGACTACTACGGATCGGTCTGAGTTAGCGGTAGTATCACTATGTTCGCACTAGCTGTGTCGTCTATCGTCCCGCGTGACTCGTGGGATATGACCTAGTTTGTACTCTTTCCGGAGGTGTAGAAAAATAATGTATAGGAGCTTGGAATGCCTCCGATGAGATGTAATCCTCTTTTCACCGTCTTAATACTTTGTTTGGTCTTGTACTAAACCCTGTATGGTGTGTATGACGATGGAATGAAAGAAGGAGTTTCTGCATTTACCATGTCATATGGATGATCATCTTGCATTCCGAGTTATTCCTTACATTATGTATCCTATGTCGGAATTTTATCATCCTGACTAAATCATTGTCTTGTTTAACTAGGATGGTCAACACGCGCACCAACCCTGCTCCTCAAGAGCAGGCCGAAGGCAGTGAAGTCAGGGATGCAAATCTGCTTCATCCTCCTTCACTAGCCGAGGTTATGATGGAAGCTGAGAGAAACAAGCGGGAGACCAACCGTTTGTTGGAGCGTATTGAACAGAACACAGCACACCATCAGAGGACTAACGTGGTGTCACTCAGTGATTTTATCAAATTACATCCACCCACGTTCCACCACTCCGTCGAGCCTCTCGACGCTGATGACTGGCTTCGCAGTATCTCTCACAAACTGCGTTCCGCGCTGGTAGCGGAGGCTGACAAGGTCACCTTTGCTGCATATCATCTTGAAGGCCCCGCTAGTCTATGGTGGGAGAATTATGGAGCTATGCGCCCAGCGGGCCATGTCACTACTTGGGCTGAGTTCAGTGAGGCTTTCTGTGAACATCACATTCCGGAAGGTCTCATGGACCGTAAACGTGAAGAATTTTGCAATTTCACCCAAGGCCGACTCTCTGTGGATGCTTACAGCAGGGAGTTTGGTAACCTCGCACGATATGCAACTGAGGAAGTTTCTACTGACGCCAAGAAGCAAGCAAGGTTCCGCAAGGGCCTTAGTCCTGAGCTTCGCCGTGACCTCCGTCTGCATGAGTGCACATCTTTTCAGAAACTTGTCAACAAAGCCATCAGTGCTGAAACTGGTCAGACTGACTATGACGCAACACGCAAGCATGGCCGTGACATGGGATCCTCATCCGGTGCTGGTCCTCAGAAGCGCCGCGTGTGGGTACCCAACACCGCCCTGCCACCCAGGTTCACACCGAGGCCATCTTTCCAGGCGCCTCGCCCCGTTCAACAGTCTGCACCGACCAAGCCCTATGGGGGTCCATCTAACAATGCTCCTCCACGTACCAGTTCCGTGACTTGTTTCAAGTGTGGGGAATGTGGTCACTATATGCGTGAGTGTCCCCAGACCAACCCCAATCAATCTGCTAAAGCTGTTGGCCGTGGCAAGCCGACAGGAAAAATATTCCACGCCAAACCGGTCACCGCTTCACGTGGCCATGTCAACTGTATCTCTGCCGAAGAAGCTCAAGAGGATCCCAACGTCGTTCTCGGTACGCTTCTTGTTAACTGCCACCCGGCATCTGTTCTTTTCGATACAGGAGCCTCTCATTCTTTTATATCCGAAAATTATGCTCGTTTGCATAACGTTGCATTCTGTGACATGCCATCCACTATGGAAATTTCTACCCCTGGTTCTAGATGGCAGACCTCTAGGGTAAGTTATGAAAATAAAATCCAAGTCGACAGACTTGTTTTTCTCGCGTCTTTGATAGCCCTTAAATCTTCAGATATCAATATCATTCTGGGTATGGACTGGATGTCGGCTCATCAAGCCAAAATTGATTGCTTCTCTAGGACTGTTCAACTCACCCATCCTTCGGGGAAGATAGTCAATGTCTTGACCCGAATAGCCAAGCGACAATTATATTCTCTTAACGCCAGCCCTTTGCCAGACCTTGAGGACATTCCGGTAGTCCGTGACTTCCCGGATGTCTTTCCAGAGGAATTGCCAGGTGTTCCACCTGACAGGGATGTTGAGTTCGTAATCGACCTCATCCCCGGAACCGTTCCGATTGCTAGAAGACCTTATAAGATGGCACCACTAGAACTAGCCGAGCTTAAGAAACAACTCGATGAGTCCTTGAAAAAGGGTTTCATCCGACATAGCTCATCTCCATGGGCTTGCCCCGTCCTATTCGTCAAGAAGAAGGATGGTACGGACCGGATGGTTGTAGATTACCGACCTGTCAATTTGGTCACAATCAAGAACAAATATCCACTTCCCAGGATCAACGACCTGTATGATCAGCTCGCTGGATCCTCAGTCTTCTCCAAGATGGATTTGAGGTTGGGCTACCATCAAATCAAAATCAGAAATGGGGACATTCCTAAAACGGCCTTTGTTACTCGTTATGGCCAATACGAGTACACCGTCATGTCCTTCGGTTTAACCAACGCTCCAGCCACCTTTTCTCGGTTAATGAACTCAATCTTCATGGAGTATTTGGATAAATTCGTCGTGGTTTACCTCGATGATATACTCATCTACTCCAAGAACGAGGAAGAACATGCCGAACATTTAAGGCTAGTGTTGAAGAAACTTCGAGAGCATCGCCTTTATGCCAAATTTTCTAAATGTGAATTCTGGTTGTCAGAAGTGACCTATCTGGGTCATGTAATATCTGGTAAAGGTATTGCTGTTAACCCTGAGCGAGTTCAAGCCGTCCTTAATTGGACTCCACCTGAATCGGTCAAGCAAGTTCGGAGTTTTCTGGGCTTAGCGAGCTATTGTCGTCGCTTTGTCGAGAACTTCTCCAAAGTTGCTAAACCTCTAACCGAACTCCTCAAGAAAGATAAGAAGTTCGAATGGACTCCACAATGTGGGAACAATTTTCAGGAACTGAAAAGACGCCTGACTTCTGCTCCCGTACTGGTATCGCCAGACTTCTCCAAGGACTTTGTTATCTACTGCGACGCCTCGCGACAAGGACTAGGTTGCATTCTCATGCAGGATCGACACGTAATTGCTTACGCTTCACGGCAATTGCACCCACATGAGGAGAATTATCCTACCCATGATCTAGAGCTTGCAGCCGTAGTCTATGCACTTAAGACCTGGCGACATTACCTCCTTGGTAATCGTTGCGAAATATTCACTGATCACCAAAGTCTGAAGTACATTTTCACCCAACCGGATTTGAATCTCAGGCAAAGACGTTGGGTTGAATTGATCATAGACTTCGACTTAGGAATAACTTACACCCCAGGGAAAGCCAACGTCATGGCTGATGCGCTAAGTCGTAAACCTTATTGTAACAACCTGATGTTACAACAAAGTCAACCGCTTCTCCATGAGGAATTTCGGAAGCTTAACCTTCACATTGTACCTCAAGGTTTTCTTTCCACCTTGGTGGCAAAACCTACCCTTATGGATCAAATTATCAAAGCACAGAAAGTAGATCCGGGAATCTCCCGCATCAAGAGAAACATTCAGAAAGGAATTGCGAATTGTTTCTCCATTAATGATCAAGGGGTCGTATACTTCGGGGATCGACTAGTGGTTCCCAAAGTGCGCAACCTGAGGCGATTGATCCTTAAGGAAGCTCATGAATCTCCTCTCACCATTCATCCCGGTAGTACTAAGATGTATCAGGACCTACGCCAGAGGTTCTGGTGGACTAGGATGAAGAGAGAAATTGCTCAGTTTATTGCAAATTGCGACGTCTGTCGTCGTGTAAAAGCAGAGCACCAATGGCCTGCTGGCACCCTTCAACCCTTAGCTATTCCTGAATGGAAATGGGATAAGATTGGTATGGACTTCATTACCGGTTTTCCCAGGACCAAGAGAGGGAATAATGCTATTTTCGTCGTGGTCGATCGTCTTTCCAAAGTAGCCCATTTCTTACCTGTTCGTGAGAGTATAACCGTTAGTCAGCTGGCAGACTTATACATCTCCCGTATAGTGTCCCTCCATGGTGTTCCTTTGGAAATTAACTCGGATCAAGGAAGTCTTTTCACCTCTCGATTTTGGGAAAGTTTCCAAAATGCTATCGGGACTCGTCTCTCCTTTAGCACCGCTTTCCACCCTCAGTCGAGTGGTCAAGTGGAACGCGTCAACCAAATTCTAGAAGACATGCTTCGAGCCTCTGTTATCTCATTCGGAATGGACTGGGAGAAGTGCCTTCCATTTTCCGAACTCGCTTACAACAACAGCTATCAATCTAGCTTGGGTAAAGCCCCTTTTGAAGTTCTCTATGGACGACGGTGTCGAACACCCCTTAACTGGTCAGAGACCGGGGAAAGACAATTCTTTGGCCCAGACATGATTCAGGAAGCAGAGGAACAAGTTCGCATCGTTCGTGAAAAGTTGAAAACAGCCCAATCTCGTCAAAAGAGTCAATATGACCGAAAACATAAGGCTATGACTTTCGAGGTTGACGAGAAGGCTTATCTTCGGGTCACCCCTCTGAAGGGAACCCATCGTTTCGGTATCAAAGGCAAATTGGCTCCTCGTTACATTGGACCTTTTCGCATTCTCGCCAAACGTGGAGAAGTTGCCTACCAGTTGGAACTACCTCCGCACCTCTCCAGAGTCCACGATGTCTTCCACGTTTCTCAACTCAGGCGTTGCTTCTCGGATCCTATCCGTGAAGTGGACCACGAAACGCTTGATCTCCAAGATAATCTTACATATCGAGAGTACCCCATTCGTATCCTCGATCAGGCCGAACGTACCACCCGACGTCATAATATCAAGTTTCTCAAAGTTCAATGGTCGCACCATTCTGAGGATGAAGCAACTTGGGAAAGGGAGGATCGTCGTCGACTCGAGTATCCCGCCTTCTTCCCCGAGGAACCCAAATCTCGGGACGAGATTCTTTTGAGTGGGGGTGAGTTGTCACATCCTAGTTAGCCATGCATTAGAGTGTTGCATCATGTTTACTCTTTCATCAGAAACTTGAAATGGGGATCTGTGAAACCCTCAGAATCATTTTGAAAATGACCCAAATAAAAATTTCTCCAAAAGGGTCCAAGAAAATGCTCATGTTGCTCTCTGAAAATATTGGACAGAGATAAAAATCAAACCAATATTTTTAAGAGCTCATAGGTATTTATTTTAGGCATTTGGAATTAATGCATAAATATTTGCATTGGAAATATATTAATTACATATATTAATATATGTCCAAATATTATGCCATTTATAAAAGAGCTCTGGAATAATATATATATCTCCTGCAAAAATTGGCATAAGTTAAATAAATGATTTAATATATTATTTAAATCAAAACAAATGTCAGAAATTAGAAAACAGAAAAATATATAACATGAGGAGCTTACCTGGGCTCCCCCCCTGTGCAGCCCAGCCAGCTGGCCGGCCCAGCCAGCAGCCGGCCCAACCCACCTCCCTCCTCTGTCGTCTTCGTCCCGACAGAGGGAGGGGAGTGTGGCCGGCGCGCGCGCGCGCCACCGCGCCACGCCACCTCTCTCCCTGCCTGCCTGCCCTCCCCTCCTCGCCTCGATGCCCTGGACGACGCCACGCCTCCCCCCTGCTCTCTCTCACTCTCCCCCGGCTCTTCCCTCCTCTCCCTCGCTCTCTCTCTCTCACGGCCGAACACCACCCTCGCCGCCGTTCGCCACAGCAGCCGTCTCCAGCCACCCCTCGCTCCCCCGACTAGCTCAGAAGCTCCGCCACGACCCCCTCTTCCTCCCCACCGCTCCACGGGTCCCCGGAAGCCCTGCATCACCGCTACATCGCCGTTCCCCTCTTCGGGCTCCGACCATCGTCACCGTCGAATTCGTCGTCTCCAGCGCGTCCCCGAGCCCGCTAACCATCCCTGCAGCTCCGCGGTGAGCCCCCGGATCGTTTCCCCCTTCTCCCCTGGTCTCTTCCGACCTCTAGGACGTAGCCCCACCTTGGCCGAGAGCTCCACGCCGCCGGCGATGTCGCCGTCGTGGCCACGGTCACCGTAGCGCCCAGCCGAGCACACTATCGTGCTCCACACCTCACTAGGAGCACGCAGCACGCACTAACGCCCCCCAAAACCCCCTGCAACTCCGATCCCGACCGCACCCGAACTCCGGCGGCCGCAGCCGAGCTCGCCGCCGTCGACTCCGGCCACCCCAAGCTTGGCCACCAACACCGTTCGACGCGCGAGAGCAAGAGCTATCCAACGAGCCCAAGCACGGCCTCGCCCGTGCCCTGTAGCGCGATCCCGCAACGCGCCGCCGTCTCGGGCCTCGCCGGCGTCATGTCGCCGGTGGGTTTGACCCCTTTGACCACGGCAGGAACCCCCCTGAGTCCCTGACAGGTGGGCCCATCCCTATAGCTAATTAGGATTAGTGCTAACCACTGTTAGTTAACCCCCTGACACTGACCAGTGGGCCCCAGCGCCACTAATCCCTAATTAGGATTAATTTAAACCTGTTAAACCCCCCTGTCACTGACGTGTGGCCCCCACACGTCAGGTTTGACTCCAGACAGCCGCAGTTGACCACTGACGTCATGCTGACGTCATGCTGGTGCAATAATTATAATTTCTGGATTTAATTTAAATCAGGAAATTCCAGAATATTATTTAAACTTCAAAAAATCATAACTTTTATTCTGTAACTCCAAATTGGACAAATTATATATGAAAAATGATCAGAAAAATCCAATCTATCCATCTGTACTATTTTCATGCATGATCAAACAAGTTAAATTGATATTTCAAGCAGAACAAGGAAAAGCACTTTAAGAGGCCATATTTGAGTTTGAAATTTGAATCTTTGATTCAAATTTGCTCAAACCCTTCTGGTTTTAGTTGCATTAGCCCAACACACTCATATTGTCATGTTTCATGCATGCATCATATTGTTGCACATTGTTTGGTGATAGCTGTGTATCGGTGTCCTTTACGACAGGTTCCGTCCCCGAGGAGTACCGTGATTACCCAAACGAAGAACCGTATCAGTGCATCGAACCATCAGGCAAGCAACCAACCATTTGATCATATCGATACAATCCCATGTTCTCGCTCCTGCTCTCTTTTACTGCATTAAGACAACGCGTTTCAAGCTGCTGTGTGCTACGGTAGTTGAACCCATTTCCTCTGCATGACCTGTCTTTGCCACAGTAACTAGATGAAACCCACTAGCATGTGTAGGAGTTGATTGAGCCATATGTATGTGTTGTTCCTACCTTGCTATGCCTACTATGCTTAGAGTCGTGTCAGGTCTGGTTCATCTGGGTGATGGCTAGAGTGAAATGATTATGTCGGTAATGAGAGTGGTGTGGTGAACACGATTTGGTAAAGGTATCGATGAGAGGCCATGTAGGAGTACATGGTGGGTTGTTTCATTGAAGCCGACCTTAAGCACTGAGATCTGTATGTGTGATTTAAGAATCAGCTACTACCATGCATTGGGCCCGAAACCAATGGACCCTCTCGGCTTCTTATTCACCCTAGTTCTCCGTCCAGGAGTTGCAAGTAGTTTCTGGTGTTTGTAGCCTACTGGAGGCCGTGGACAGCGCTGACCGTAGGGGTGGGCTGTGATGCGGTAGGTACGTGGCCGGGTGTACCGAATACCCGTTAGGTATCTCGGGAACCCTGTTCACGTCGTTCGGGGCCGTATGGGAAACCTCGGCCGGACTCCCTGCGGATGGAACCTGAATAGGCGATAAACCTGGACTGGAGGCTTAGGTGATTAGGTAGGTCGTGGCCGACACCCACGTTGGGCTTCCGCTTGAAGGTTGCCGAGTACATGTCGTGTAAACGACGGTAAGTGGTGAGAGCGTGTATGAAGAAGTACACCCCTGCAGGGTTAACATGATCTATTCGAATAGCCGCGTCCGCGGTAAAGGACTACTTGGTTGCCGATACAGTTCATAGACAAGTAAATGGAAACTGCTAAAAGTCTCAAGATAAGTGTGAGTGCCGAGGATGGCTCTTCCGTAGGAAGACGGAGGTGGATCCTCGGTAGTGTATTGAAGTGGTGAGTAGTGGACTCGTGTGCGCAAACCATTTCAAGTTGGAGTATCGTAGGATAGCCTAGCCAAGAGTCAAAGCTGGCTTGCTGCAATAACTCCACCAACCCCTTTTGATACTATGCATGTATGTAGGATCTGATGTAAGTCTTGCTGAGTACCTTTGTACTCATGTTGCTATAATTTACATTTTACAGAAGACGCTGCAACCCCTTCTGATGGGTTTTATGTAGACGTTGACATCAACGAGTAGGCTAAAGACCCAGGTGGTGACCCTGAGCTTGTGAAGGACCATGTAGTATAGTTAGGCTTTCCAAGCCTCTTTTATTTTACTAATTGTCTGTACTCAGACAAGTTACTTCCGCTGCTGGTTTGTATGACTGTATGACTTGTATGTTGGGTCATGAGACCCGTACCTTTGTGTATGATATGTATGGCTCCCTGAGCCTTAAATAAAGTACTTGTGTCGTAGATTCATGTTGTGATGCTTCGTTGTATTTGCACATATCGAGAATATTGTGTGTATGATTGAAATGCTTGGTATGTGTGGGATCTGACTATCTAGTTGTTTATCTTTAGTAGCCTCTCTTACCGGGAAATGTCTCCTAGTGTTACCGCTGAGCCATGGTAGCTTGCTACTGCTCTGGAACACTTAGGCTGGCCGGCATGTGTGCTTCTTCGTTCCTGTGTCTGTCCCTTCGGGGAAATGTCACGCTTTGAGTACCGGAGTCCTGTTAGCCCGCTACAGCCCGGTTTACCGGAGTCCTGCTAGCCCAGTGCTACAGCCCGGACCCACTTGCTGATGACCGACACGTTCGAAGCTGGGTCATGGATGCCTGTCCCTGTAAGTCTGTGTCACTTTGGGTTTACGACTAGTCATGTCAGCCCGGGCTCCTTATCATATGGATGCTAGCGACACTATCATATACGTGAGCCAGAAGGCGCAAACGGTCCCGGGCAAAGGTAAGGCGACACCCGTGGGGTTACCGTGCGTGAGGCCGCAAAGTGATATGAGGTGTTACCGGCTAGATCGATGTGACATCGAGTCGGGGTCCTGACACCTTCTTCATGGTAAGCCTTGTAAAAATAAGAGAGAATAGCCATAAGTATTGAGATATAATGTTTAATAACAACCCATAATGCAATAAATATTGATATAAAAGCATGATGCAAAATGGACGTATCAACTCCCCCAAGCTTAGACCTCGCTTGTCCTCAAGCAGAAGCCGAAATCGAAAAATATGTCCACATGTTTAGAGATAAAGGTGTCGATAAAAATAAAATATGGACATGAGGGCATCATGATCATTCTTATAACAACAACATATATAGATTTTGTCATATGATTTCTTATGCTCAAGTAACAATCAATTCACAATGTCAAGTATGGTTCAAAAACTTCATTGGGAACTAACAAACTATAATCTCAGTCATTGAAGCAATTGCAATTTATCGTAACATCAGAAAGAGTCAACAATAGAGCTTTTCAACAAGTTCACATACTCAACTATCTTATAGCCCTCTACAATTGCTAACACTCACGTAGTACTTGTGGTTATAGAGTTTCAGCCGGACACTGAAAAAGTTAGGGGCTTATTGTATTGCCTCCCAACATATTCACCTTGAGATGATGTCAACAATAATAGCCCATGCTAACTTACATCCAATTGGATATATATATCATGATATTTCAAACATGAGGAGCTTTCCAAAGGATAAAATGAAAAAGGGAAAGGTGAGGATCACCTTGACTCAAGCATAAAGTAAAAACATAAAGTAAAAGATAGGCCCTTCGCAGAGGGAAGCAGAAGTTGTCATGTGCATTTAGGGTTGATGCACAAAATCTTAATGCAAAAGAACGTCACTTTATATTGCCCCTTGTATGTGGACCTTTATTATGCAGTTTGTCGCTTTTATTACTTCCACAGCAAGATCGTACAAAGCTTATTTTCTCTGCACTAATAAGTCATACATATTTAGATAGCAATTTTTATTGCTTGCAACATGACAACTTACTTGAAGGATCTTACTCAATCCATAGGTAGGTATGGTGGACTCTCATGGCAAAACTAGGTTTATGGCAATTTGGAAGCACAAGTAGTATCTCTACTTGGTGCAAGGAATTTGGCTAGCATGAGGGGGAAAGGCTAGCTCAACATGTTTGGAAGGTCAATGACAATATACTTTAACTGAGATGTCGGAAAACATAAACTATTACGTTGTCTTCCTTGTCCAACGTCAACTCTTTTAGCATGTCATAAATAATGAGTGCTCCCAATTATAAAAGGTGTCCAAGATAATATATTTATATGTGAATCCCTCTTTCCTTATCACTTCCTATTAATTGCAACGATGACCAAGGCTACGTTCATCAACTCTCAACAATTTTTATGCCTCATACTTTCTATGTGTGAAGTTATCACTATTCATAAGATCAATATGAACCCTTTTGTTCTTTCTACTTTCTCAAGATCATAGCACATAGCAAAGCCCTTGGCTCAACACTAATATTTATTATAGATAGCTCTCAGACTCGATTACAAAAAGAGATCACAAAGCAAAACTCAGCACTACTTGATATAAAAACTTCAATCTACTAGATCAAGATACTACTAAAAGGTCGACTAGATCAAGATACTACTAAAAGGATCGAACTAAATAAAGCGGTAAAGGTAGGAGTGTGATGGTGATACGATACCGGGGCACCTCCCCCAAGCTTGGCAGTTGCCAAGGGGAGTTCCCATACCCATGTGATTATTTCTCCTTCTTCACGGTTGGTGTTATGATCTTCTGGGCGATGATGCCCTTCAGGATATGGTTTTCCTCCTCAAGCTTGTTGACTTGTTATTTGAGGTCCATAATTTCTTTACGAAGCTTGCCCGTAACGGCCAAAGCTCCTTTTACGCAAGGATGCTGCATAGCATCTGGAGAACAAGTGAAACTCTTTTTCATATTTTCATAAGAAAGAAATCTAAAGTTGGAAGGGGTGACCGAAGTAGGGATAGCCAGGCTAGGTAGTTCCCCCATAGTGAATTCTTCTTGAAGACGAGAGGTAACTTCTTGATCTTCTTCCATGGCATCTATCCTTTTCAAATCAGCCTCCATCTCGTCCTCCGTTGATGGTCCAAAGTGATAAGCATCGCTTTTTGCTCCTAAACCAGGTGTTGGATGAGACACCCGGCTCTACCCGACTTACTCCTGAGAAGACATCTTGCTTTTATTCTGCAACAGGAACAGCTCGAAACGAAAACAGAGGATATTTGCGTGATACAGTGGTCAAAACCTTCAGGAGTATATATAATGAATTTTTACCGACCAAAATATGTAACGTGCAACAAAACAGAGTCCGAGAGTCTCACAAGGTGCCCACGAGACAGGGGGGCGCACCCAGTAGAGGGGGGCGCGCCCTCCACTCTCATGGGGGCCTCGTGTCCCTTTCAGACTACTTCTTTCTTCCTAAAATTCTCAAATATTCCACAACTGATAAAAATTGCCATTGGAGTTGTTTTGGAGCCGGTTTACTTACCGTACCACATACATATTCCTTTTCGGAGTCTGGAACGTTCTGGAAAGTGTCCCTTATGTATTCTTCAGGGGTTATGATTTCAATAATATTTGTTTCAACATTGATAGGATTACCTGAAATATAATGTTTAATCCTTTGACCATTTACCACCCTCAGATTTGTGCCTTCGAAGTTGTTGACTTTTATGGCACCACAACGATAGACCTCCTCAATAACGTAGGGACCTTCGCATTTTGAGAGAAGTTTTCCTGCAAAAAATCTTAAATGAGAGTTGAATAATAACACATAATCTCCTACGTTAAACTCACGCTTTTGTATCCACTTATCATGCCAGCGTTTGACTTTTTCTCTGAATAGATTGGCATTCTCATAGGCTTAAGTTCTTCATTCATCAAGTGAGCTAATATAAAACAACCTCTTCTCACCGGCAAGTTTGAAGTCATAGTTGAGCTCTTTAATATCCCAATATGCATTATGTTCAAGTTCAAGAGGTAAATGACACGCTTTTCCATAAACCATCTTATATGGAGACATACCCATAGGATTTTTGTATGCAGTTCTATAGACCCATAATGCATCATCAAGTTTTTTGGAGCAATTCTTTCTAGATCTATTCATAGTCTTTTGCAAAATTAATTTGAGCTCTCTATTGCTCAACTCTACTTGACCACTAGACCACGGATGATAAGGAGATGCGATTCTATGATTGACATCATACTTAGCAAGCATCTCACGGAAAGCACCATGAATAAAATGTGAACCACCATCAGTCATAAGATATCTAGGGACTCCAAACCTCGGAAAAATAACTTCTTTGAGCATTTTAATAGAAGTGTTATGATCAGCACTACTAGTTGGAATAGCTTCTACCCACTTAGTAACGTAATCAACAGCAACTAAAATATGTGTATAACCATTAGAGGCAGGAAAAGGTCCCATATAATCAAAGCCCCAAACATCAAACGGTTCAATAACAAGAGAATAATTCATAGGCATTTCTTGACGTCTACTAATGTTACCTATTCTTTTACATTCATCACAAGATAAGACAAACTTACGAGCATCTTTTAAGAGAGTAGGCCAATAAAAACCATATTCTAGTACCTTGTGTGCAGTTCTGTCTCCAGCGTGGTTTCCTCCATAGGATTCAAAGTGACACTTGCGTAGGATCTGTTCCTGTTCATGCTCAGGCACACAATGTATAATAACACCATCTACTCCTTTATAAAGGTGTGGGTCATCCCAGAAGTAATGTCTTAAATCATAAAATAACTTTTTGTTTTGCTGGTATGTGAAACTAGGCGGTATAAATTTAGCAACAATGTAATTAGCATAATCATCATACCAAGGAGCAGTACGAGAAGCATCAACGACCGCTAATTGTTCATTAGGAAAGCTATCATCAATAGGCAGTGGGTCATCAAGAACATTCTCTAACCTAGACAAGTTGTCTGCAACGGGGTTCTCAGCTCCCTTTCTATCAATAATATGCAAGGCAAATTCTTGGAGCAAGAGAACCCATCTAATGAGTCTAGGCTTAGCATCTTTCTTTTCCATAAGATATTTAATAGCAGCATGATCAGTGTGAATAGTAACTTTGGAGTCAACAATATAAGGTCTAAACTTATCACATGCAAACACAACTTCTAAGAACTCTTTTTCAGTAGTAGCATAATTTCTCTGGGCAGTATCAAGAGTCTTACTAGCATACTGGATAACATTCAATTTCTTATCGACTATTTGCCCTAGAACATCACCTACAACATAATCACTAGCATCGCACATAATTTCAAAAGGTAAATTCCAATGAGGTGGCTGAACAATAGGTGCGGTGATCAAAGCTTTCTTAATTATTTCAAATGCTTCTACACAATCATCATCAAAGACAAAAGGAATATATTTTTGCAATAAATTAGTCAGAGGTCTAAAGATTTTAGAGAAGTCCTTAATGAACCTCCTATAAAAACCGGCATGACCAAGGAAACTTCTTATGCCTTTTATGTCCTTGGGACATGGCATCTTTTCAATAGCATCAACCTTGGCTTTGTCAACTTCAATACCTCTCTCGAAAATCTTATGCCTTCATTAACCATAAACTGACACTTTTCCCAATTCAGGACGAGACTAGTGTCTTCGCATCTCTTCAAAACTCGATCAAGGTTGCTCAAACAATCATCAAAATAGGATCCATAAACGGAAAAGTCATCCATGAACACCTCACAAATCTTTTCACAAAACACAGAAAATATAGCCATCATGCATCTTTGAAAGGTAGCAGGTGCATTACATAAACCAAAAGGCATACATCTATAAGCAAAAGTACCAAAAGGGCAAGTAAAAGTAGTTTTAGATTGATACTTTGCTGATATAGGTATCTGAGAGAAACCAGAATAACCATCTAGAAAGCAGAAATGAGTGTATTTGGATAGTCTTTCTAGCATTTGATCAATAAAATATAAAGGGTATGATGTTTCTTAGTAGCTTTGTTTAACTTACGGAAATCAATTACCATCCTATAACTTGTAATAATTCTTTGCGGGATCAATTCATCTTTATCATTAGGAACAACGGTAATACCTCCCTTTTTAGGAACACAATGGAAAGGGCTTACCCATTCACTATCAGCAACGGGATAAATAATACCTGCCTCAAGGAGCTTTAGTATCTCCTTTCTTACCACTTCCTTCATCTTGGGATTTAATCGTCTTTGAGGATCTCTAACTGGTTTGGCATCTTTCTCCACTGTAATTTTGTGTTGGCATAATGTGGGACTAATGCCCTTAAGATCATCCAGGGTATATCCAATAGCTACTCGGTGCTTCTTTAGAGTTTTCAATAATCTTTCTTCTTCTTTCTCTGAAAGGTTAGCACTAATAATAACAGGATATATTTCCTTTTCATTAAGATAAGCATACTTAAGATTATCATGTAATGGTTTGAGTTCAAACACGGGATCACCCTTGGGTGGAGGGGGATCCCCAAGAATTTCAACGGGAAGGTTATGTTTCAGCTTAGGTTCCTATTTAAGGAACACTTCATCTATTTCCTTTCTGTCGGTGTACTAGAGTAGGGGTACCCTAGTATCCCGAACTTGTGCACGGGTAGTCGCAGCACTCCGCGGCAAGGCTTGCCGGGTGACCGCCAAGGTCCTCCGTGGTTCCTTTGGAGCCATTCAAGAACAAAGTGTTTAAGTCAAGGAGAACAAGGCCCCGACAAGAGGAGCTTGCCGGGAAGGCCAACTGAGGCATCTCAAGGAACTTGCCGCGACGCGCCGCGCGTCCTGGCAAGGCCCGGTAAGCGACAAGCTTCCGGATGCCCGGCAAGAGGAGCTTGCCGGGAAGGCTAACCAAGGCATCACAAAGCCCGGCAAGCGACAAGCTTCCGGACGCGACAAGACAACGACCGCGGCAAGACGCGCGTCGCGAGAAGCTGTGCAGCTGTCCCTTAGAAAAAATCTCGTCCCCGAGATTTCAGCTGATCCTTAAATAAGTGTGGATGCTCTGCCCGAAGAAAATCCTCTCTTTCCCAAGTTGCTTCACTGTCGTTGTGATTGCTCCATTGGACTTTGAAAAACTTGATGGTCTTCTGTCGGGTCCTCCTTTCAGACTCCTCTAATATTTTTACGGGACGTTCCCGATAAGTGAGGTCTGGATGCGCGTCAATGTTTTCATGGGATACTTGTTTCTCTGGGTTGCTTACGCACTTCCTCAATTGCGAGACATGGAACACGTCGTGAATGTCGGACAAGTCTTCGGGTAAGTCTAGCTGGTAGGCTACAGTGCCTCTTCGTGCCACTATGCAGAATGGTCCAATGAATCTTGGTGCTAACTTTCCTTTAATCTTAAACCGTTGCAGTCGTCTCATAGGGGATACTCTCAAGTATACGAACTCACCGGGTTCGAAGCTGACCCTACGATGTTTCTGATCATAATAACTCTTCTGTCGACTTTGAGCGGTCTTAAGTCGGTCTCTGATTAGCTTGACCTTTTCCTCGGCTTCTCTGAGCATGTCTGGTCTGAAGATGCGGCTGTCTCCGGTCTCTGACCAATTTAACGGGGTACGACATCTTCGCCATATAAAGCCTCAAATGGTGCCATTTGTAGGCTGGCCTGGTAGCTATTATTGTACGCGAACTCGGCGTATGGCAGGCTTTCTTCCCAACTGGTTCCATATGTGAGGACACATGCTCTCAGCATGTCTTCTAAAACATGTTTGCGCGTTCTGTTTGTCCATCAGTTTGTGGGTGGTATGCGGTACTGAAGGCTAGTTGGGTTCCCAGAGCCTGTTGTAAATGTTCCCAAAATCTCGAGACAAACTGAGTGCCTCTGTCGAATATTATAGTCTTCGGGACACCGTGCAGACAAACTATGCGGGAAAGATAAATCCTGGCAAGCCTCTGAGTGGTGTGGGTCGTCTTCACTGGAATGCAATGTGCCACCTTGGTTAATCTATCGGTGATGACCCATATGGCATCATTCCCGTGTCGTGACCGAGGTAGTCCGACAATAAAATCCATCCCTATTTCATCCCATTTCCACTCAGGTATTTTGTTAGGTTGCAGTAGTCCGGCTGGTCTCTGATGCTCAACTTTTATGCGTTGACATGAGTCGCAACATGCAATGAAGGTGGCTATGTCCCTCTTCATACCGTGCCACCAAAATCTTTCCTGAATATCTTTATACATTTTGGTTCCTCCAGGGTGGATCGAGTACGGGGCGGTGTGGGCTTCAGCTAAAATTTGCTGTTTAAGGTCTTCTATGTTTGGCACGCAGAGCCTTTCTCCGTACCATAATATTCCTTCATTGTCTATGACGAATTCTGAGGCCTTGCCCATACTCAACTTTCTTTTGATGCCTTCGATGCTGGTGTGACCGGGCTGAGCTTCTTTGATTTTCTCCACAAGGTCGGGTTGTATTTCCAAGTTTGATATGGTGCCTTCTGCTACCATTATCAAGTTGAGCTTGGCAAATTCTTGTTGGAATTCGGGCCTCAAGCTATGCAGATTGTTTTCGTCGGTGCTGGGGTTCCGACTAAGAGCATCGGCCACTACATTTGCTTTTCCTGGATGGTAATGGATACTAACATCATAATCCTTTACCAATTCCAACCAGCGTCGTTGCCGTAAATTTAGTTCTGGCTGCGTGAAAATATGTTTGAGACTTTTGTGATCCGTATATATTTCACATTGATTCCCAAGTAAGAAATGCCTCCATTCCTTGAGTGCATGAATAACTGCTGCCATTTCTAAGTCATGAGTGGGATAGTTTTCCTCATGCTTGCGAAGTTGCCTTGAAGCGTAGGCGACAACCTTGCCTTCCTGCATCAACACACATCCAAGACCCTTCCTGGACGCGTCACAATATACTTCAAAATTCTTGTGTATGTCGGGTACAATTAATACCGGTGCTGTCGTTAACTTCCGCTTTAGCTCTTGGAAACTTTTCTCGCAGGCTTCTGTCCATTCAAATTTCTTATCTTTCTTGAGCAACTGTGTCATAGGCTTGGCTATGGTGGAGAATCCTTCAATAAATCTGCGGTAATATCCTGCCATTCCCAAGAAACTCCGTATGTCCGTTACGCTGGCTGGTGACTTCCAGCCAAGTACGGCCTTGACTTTCTCTGGGTCCACTGTGATACCGTCTTGGGTCAGTACGTGGCCTAGAAAGCCTACTTGTCTTAGCCAAAATTCGCACTTGCTGAACTTGGCATACAATTGGTGTTTTCTTAGCTCTCCTAGCACAATCCTGAGATGTTCTGCGTGATCTTCTGGTGTCTTGGAGTATACCAGAATATCGTCGATGAATACCACGACAAACTTGTCCATAAACTTCATAAATACTTTGTTCATGAGGTGAACAAAATATGCTGGGGCATTAGTTAATCCAAATGGCATCACTGTGAACTCGTACAGTCCATATCTGGAGGTGAAGGCTGTTTTGGGGATATCTTCCGTTCGTACCTTCAATTGATGGTATCCTGACCTTAAGTCAATTTTTGAGAATACCTTGGCCTGAGCGAGTTGATCAAACAAATCATTTATCCTTGGCATCGGGTATTTGTTTTTGACTGTGACCATGTTAAGTGCTCGATAGTCAATACACAATCTCAGCGTTCCATCCTTCTTTTTGGCAAATAAAATTGGTGATCCCCAAGGTGAGGAGCTGGCTCGAATGTATCCTTTTTCCAGTAATTCCTTTATTTGTTTCTTCAACTCGATCAACTCGGATGGTGCCATTCTGTATGGTTTCTTGTATATGGGGGTGGTTCCTGGTGCTAGCTCAATGCGGAATTCTATTTCTCGGTCTGGTGGCATGCCTGGTAGCTCTTCAGGGAATACATCTGGAAATTCACACACTACTGGAACCTTGTTTAGCTCAGAAACGTCCACCTTATTTAATCTCGGTTGCCGGGGTATTTTTCCTTCCTTGGCTGATACTCTTACTGTCTTCCCTTGGTGGTGTGTGAGAATTACGGTTCTGTTGTAACAGTCGATAAAACCCTTATTGGTGGTTAGGCAATCCATCCCTAGGTTGACATCCAGTCCTTTATTTTCCAACACAATAAGATTTGCGTGAAACTCCAATCCTTCGAACTCAATGACCACATTCTGACAGTAATTCTGAGTAACTTGCTGAATCCCAGGAGACTTGTGATCATGGATTTCTCCAAGGGAAGCATCGAAAAATTATTTTGCAAAGCAAAACTTTTTGAAATGAAAGAGTGAGAAGCTCCAGAATCAAACAAAACCATTGCAGGTATTGTGTTGACAGGAAACGTACCGAGTACGATATCCGGAGCATTTTGTGCCTCCTCTTTGGTTACGTGGTTCAGATGACCCTTCCTGTGGTTATTGTTGGGATTGAAATTGTTTCGCTTGGGCGCGGAATTGTTGCCGCCGTTGTTTGGCTTTGGGGTTGAATTCCTTGGCTTGGGGCACTGTTTGGCATAGTGCCCTTCTTCTCCACAAGCGTAACAAGTAACGCCGGGGCGATAGGTGAATTCCTTGTCCCTTGCATGAAAATTCTTGATTGGGCGTGAGACATTGGATGAGGATTTGTGTGTCCCACCCTTTTGAAAATCTGTCTTGCTTCGGTGATTGTGAGCATGGTTAGTCTGGTCCCTTTTTTGCTTGCGGATGTCTTCCAGACTGCGTCTCTCATTTTCCAGAGTAATGGCTTTGTCCACCAGTGTTTTAAAATCAGGAAAAGTGTGCACGACCAGTTGGCATTTAAGCGCGGGCGCCAGACCGTCAAGAAATTTCTCCATCTTCTTGATTTCAGTCATACGCTCTTCATTGGCGTAGCAGGACAATAGAGTAAATTGACTGTTGCAATCTGATACTGTCATGTTCCTTTGTTTGAGGTCATCGAACTCTCTCTTCTTGATTTTCATAATACTCTTAGGAATGTGTGCACCACGGAAACCTTCCTTGAAATCATCCCAGGTTATGTCATTTTCGTTGGGATGCATGTGCAGAAAATTCTCCCACCACGATGCGGCTGCTCCTGTGAGATAGTGCGGAGCATACAATACCTTTTCGGGGTCTGAACATTTTGCAATAATTAATTTTCTCTCCATATCTCTAAGCCAATCCTCGGCCTCAAGAGGCTTGTCAGTATGAGAAAATGTTTGGGGACGTGTCTTCTGTAGCTCAGATAACTTGGAATGCTGCTGATACTGTCCATGGTGATTTCCCATGTTGATCACTTGGTTCATCATTTCACGGTCCCTGAGTGAACTCGTTGCTGGGTTGTGCATCAAAATTTTCCTCTGGTGGAATTGGCATGGAGCGAGTCCAAGGACGAGACATTTTTCACTCTGGGGATATATTTGTAAAACCCATAAGAAAAGCGGGAAGAGTCGCAAAAACAAATCCCTAAATGCATAAAGTTGGCAAATACAATTAAATAACCAAGCTTACTTAAGAAAAACAAATCGACATGCGCACGGAGAAGGACTGCTCATTACATATCTTACACGCGGGCGGTAATTATACAATACATCACTCAGGATATGCGTACATAATCCTGACATGTTATTTAGGCTAGTGCACTTCTCCAGATCCTACATGATGCGCAAACAGGCTACTTCTCACAACCTATGTACATATCTTACAAAGCGGTACATTACATGGCAGCTAGGCGTACTCAGCCGGAAAATGTTGACGACCTCCTTTGCCCTGCCGAGGGCGAGGCGTAGCGAGGTTGGGGACTCGACTTCCTCCTCGCTAATGGGCTCCATACGTGTAGTGTTGCGCAGAGTGGACGGAGCGGTTGCCAGGGGCGGAGCAACACGTACAGGAGTGGGTGCGAAGGGTGGTGCAGTGCGCGCTAGGGTGGGCGCAATGACTTTGTTGAATTCTTCGGTAGAAGGGAGGCGACGAGTAGGCGTATAAGATGCTGAGGACGAGACCAAAGTCAGTGGCGGTGCGATGGGTAGGAGCTCCCTCCTGTTGGCAGCACAGCCATGAACTGAGTCCATGCGGGTAGCTACGAAGTCGTCCACCAGGTTGTCGAAGGCTGCCTCCAGGGCCCGGAGATACTCAATGAGCATCTCAAAAGCCTCGTCTCGTTCTCCTCTGGGGCAGGAGTATGCGTAGTGACAGGTGTAAGGCACATGGCACGGAAGATAACGGTAACGACGAGTCTTCATCACGGGGAGGACATCCCTGAGACGAGCTATCGCCTCGCGGGCTGCCATCTGCATAGCATGCCTCTCCGTAGGCATGGCTCTTCCCACGAACCGGAAGCGGCGTAACTCACCACGCCCTCCCTTGAACTGCACCGCGGCCTGGTGCATGGTCAGACTGTCGTTGACTCGGTGCTGGCAGAGTGTGAAGACTGGGCGCACAGATGGCCCCATCGCGATCTGAACGATGAAGGAAAGAAGCTTGACGAACCCATCGGGCACGTTGGCGAAGGTCTAAGACTCGCAGCTGTTGTCGGCCATCTACAAAAGTAGGCAAAAATTCTGCATGGTCAGATCATAAATTTATGCTGACTGACAGAAAATGACTACAATTGCAAAAAAATATATAAATTAGCTCTATCATGCTAATAACCAATTAGCGATCGCACCTAGTGGCTTCCTACAGTCAGCCTGGCTCTGGTACCAAGCTTTTCACGACCGGTTTTCCAATAAAAATATTTATTGAGAAACCAATCTTTTGAGTCCAGTATGAGAGAAATCCTCCTCACTGGTAGACAAATTCTTGATACAATAAGCCAGTAGCATAAAATATATTACAGGGTCGAACTACGGTTGCTCAACCAAATTATTACAAGCACACCAATAATTATACATAATGGCGGACATGACACAGTGCTGTGGAGGCATACTACTGACTCAAGGATAGGGCAGTGGTGGAGAAACATAGCGGGGAGAGAAATACAAGACTCTAAGTCTGTCATCTCATCGAGCGTCGAGGTGAGGCTCGATGAATTTATTTGGTAGCGGAAGCGGATATAAAACAGTGACCAAATCCAGGGTCGCACGAGACTGACTGGGACTCCTCTAGGTGTCGGACTCACTATCAAACTCTTCATCCATGAGATCGCCTTCGTCAGCATCTGGCCAAATCAACAAGCCAGTGAGTACTTTGAAAGTACTCGCAAGACAGTTTGGACGTAAGATATAACAAATGCATGCATGGATGTGTCATGAATAATTCACCAATGTACATTCAAAAAAAATTAGCATAACAAGGTAAGTAAAAGGGAAACGGCGGTAGTCCGCCTGAAATCCCAACAAAACATAAATAAATACCGATCGGGTGTTTGAAGCGACGCCTCGAAAGGTGAATAAATAAATATAAGGAAATGATGCCACAGTCGGGCGTCTTAGCGACACCACATAAAGGGCTTTAAAAGAAATACCACAGTCGGACGTCGGGGCGACATCACAGAAAGGGCTTTAAAATAAATGCCACAGTCGGACGTCGGGGCGACATCATAGAAAGGGCTTTAAAAGAAATGCCACAGTCGAACGTCTGGGCGACATCACAGAA
>NC_057807.1:100895500-100911705 GCF_018294505.1 Triticum aestivum | reverse complement strand
CGGACGTCGGGGCGACATCACAGAAAGGGCTTTGAAAGAAATGCCACAGTCGGACGTGGGGGCGACATCACAGAAAGGGCTTGAAAAGAAAGTAAAATACAACAATGCCACAGTCGGACGTCTGAGCGACATCGCAAAAAGGGCTTTTATTCACAAGTAAATAATACTCATAATAAACATTTAATTCATGAGAATAAATGGGTTAGTCCATCCACAGGAATAATCATTTAACCGGAATTAGCACTCATGGATTCACCGGAGTCTCTGCCATCAAAACTGACATTTGATTAGGATAAGATAATATCGATCTAGGACATGGAATAGATGATTTGGGGAAATATATGACTCTGCAGAGTTTGTACAAAAATTTTCCCACAGCCAATGGATTTCCGTAGTCACGAAGGACTAGTTCCGTTTACGGTATTTCGGAAGAAAACACAGCTAACCAGTACACACCCATCCTACCTCTCGATGCTAGGAATCACCCTAGACATCGTCCAAGAAAAACTTTTGAGACGGGGAGATCACAATCTCGAATAGCATGGGATCAAATTTATATACGCGCGCTCTAAGGGGTGCCCCCCTCTCGGTCCCAACCGGAAACACCATGCCCCCTGACCGGATGACTGTCTTTAATCCAGGGCCATGGAACCATCATCACGGCCTCTCCTTTTTGGTGTGTACCAGGAAAGCGGTTTGCAACTTACTAAACCATATTCCTTGCGGAAAACATGTGGTAGTACAGGGAAGGAAATGAGAGGAACTGGACCGATACGGTTTGACACTGAAGTCACATAGTCTGGCATAAGACTGGCATGCTACGACACTGCCATCTTACCCATCCTCATGCCAACACATGGCCATTCATACTCACATCCATCCACTTATGGATCATTGAACTCACTTACCTCAATATTGCATAAAATAACGTTCATCGATATGCTCCTCAACATGCCATGAAACTAACTAAATGCAAAACATGCCAAGACACTCATCATATCAAAAGTTCAAACATGCTTTCCTGGTTTAGAGTAGTCGGAGCCTAGTTCGGTGAAGTTCGCGGCTCCGTCACCTCCTTCGGTATCTACGGTATAAAGAAAATATATGCACTATCGTAAATACCAAGGGGTGCACAAAAAGTATTCCAAATATTGTTCAAATAAATCTGACAAAAAACTAGACAAAATTTTAAAGAGAACAGAAAAAGAATCAATCAAAAATACCTTTCTGTTTAAAAGTTATAAAGGTTTTTATCCAGGGACTCATCTGTAATGAAACAGAAAGTTCCCAGGGGCTAGCTTATAAAAACAGAAAACGCTTCGGCAGAAACTACGCCAGCCCAAAGGGAAAGCGCATTTTGCCCGAAGGCGCTTCCAGAAAACGATTCAATAGAGAGGGCAGAGAGGCTAACGGTGGGGTCCCACTCGTCAGGTTTAAACTTTCAAAAGGGGAGGGGGAAACGAAGCTCGTCGGTGCCCGAGAGCCGCGGTGGTCGCCGGCGGCGATCTACAGCGAGGCAGGGGGATCGGAGGGTACCTCCGAGTTCAGGGCGCCATTCCGCGTCGGTTGGTGGTGGTGGTGGTCGCCGGCGAGTACCACGTCGACGGCGAGCCTGGCTCCGGCGGACGGCGGCTCGGGTGGTTGCGAACTTCGTCGGAGAGAGCATTGAAGATCAAATTGAAGAGGGGGTTAGGCTTCTGGTAGCTAGAGGGGGTAACGGACGGGGTTTGGGCGCCGGAGATGGCCTCACCGGAGCGAATCGTGGTGGAGGCCGAGGCGGATCGGGGCGGCCGGAGTTGGGGGAGGAGACCTCCTCGAGGTCCTCCTAGTGGCCTGGCGGGGCGTTGGTGAGGAGTGGTGATGATGCGTGCACGAGGGTGAGCTCGGGGGCCCTTTTTATAGGCGGCCCGAGGCGGTTGCCGTGAACGGGGGTCTCCGGCGAGTGATTACGGCGGTGCCGTGGTTGGGCAGTGGGATTAGGGGCTTGGGCATCCCCATTGAGGTCCACCGGTCCCATTTAGGTGCTAATCGGGCTGGGATTTGGTGCTATGGGCGAGCACGACGGAACGGGGGTGGCACGGCCCGTCGGCGGTAGGGAGCACGTTCCGTGCTTGCCGGGCCACGGCGACGGTGCCACGGGCGTGCGCTGGCATGGCAGGGACACGTGGAGAGCCAGGGGGTGTTGGGCGGCGCCGGGTAGCGTGGCGAGAGGGCTCGGGCCCTTGTTGGCCGCCACGGAGGGTGCAGCCACCGCAGAAGCTTCCAACGCCGGCGAGGCTCGTTGCTACCGACGCCAGGAATCGGCCAAGCGTGCGTGCGGGGTGCTGGCCAGGGAGAAGAGGCTGTGTGCAACGCGCCAGGGCGCACTGTGGCCGCGTGACCGAGTCTGACGAAGGGAAAACGACTGAATCTCTGAACTTTCTGAACTTGCAAAGGAACAGTGCAGCTCAGGTGTTCGACAGAATGTTTTTGGCCTCTGGGGTTTTTTCCTTGAGCTTATTTTTGGTGGAGTGGCTTCTCATTGCTCCAGTAGGCTGCATGATTTTTGGTGGAATTTTTGGAGGAGTGTAGATATGAATTTCATCAAATTTGGCAAATCTGGTCCAAACTTGCAGAGACAGAATTTTGAAAAATTTGAAAAGAGGAGGAGTGGATCAAGATGGTTCTGGGTTGTGGGTACAAAGGACTATCCAGGAGAGTTGGTTTGAGGTCAAAACTCAAATGCAAAAGGGTACTTGCTTTGAAAATCACTCAGGCTCCAAATAATTTTCAGAAATGATTTGAGAGGAAAAATAATTAGAATAAAATCCAAAACTTGCTTGGATTAGTTGGGACAGAGAACTTAGGTTGATTACAAGGAGGAGGGGAGGTTTTGGAGGGGTTTTACCACATGGGCAAAAATGCCAAGTCATGGGTGGTTTCCAAGATATGAAAATCCCAAGTTTTTCATAGAGTTTCTTTTTAAAAGAAAAAGATTAAACTCCCAAAATAAATTTGAGAGGGAACCAACAGAGAAGAAGTTTCAAAAGATCAAACACCAAAGTTTGAAAAAGATAAAATCCTTGCCAAAGCAAAGGAAGTTTTTTAAGAGGAAGGTTTTCTGAAAAAAAAAATTTAATGGCCTCTTTTCAAAAACCACAAAGTTTTGCGGAAAACCAAAATAAAAATTTTTGGAGTGTCACACATGGCAACCGTCTGACATCCCCGGTGTTCCCAGGAAAGTAATCGAGCGCCATCTTGCCGTCTATCCTCATGCGCGGCCCGTCAAGCAGAAAGTCAGGAAACAAGCAGTGGAGCGCCAAGAGTTCATCACAGAAGAGATCAAGAAGTTGGAAGCAGCAGGCCTTGTCAGAGGAGTGCTCAATCCTACGTGGCTGGCCAATCCTGTAGTCGTGCGCAAGGCAAATGGGAAATGGAGGCTTTGTATCGACTTTACCGATGTTAATAAAGCTTGTCCCAAAGACCCATTTCCCTTGCCGCGCATTGACCAGATTGTTGACTCCACGGCCGGATGTGACTTGCTTTCATTTCTTGATGCATATTGAGGATACCATCAGATCTTCATGGCAGAAGAGGATGAGGAGAAGACCGCGTTCATCACTCCATGTGGCACATACTGTTTTGTACGGATGCCTTTCGGACTAAAGAATGCTGGTTCAACATTTGCAAGGGTAGTCCATGACGCTTTTGAGCCACAAATACACAGAAATGTGGAAGCCTACATGGATGACATAGTGGTCAAGAGCAAGGACAAGGAAACCCTGATCCAAGATTTAGACGAAACTTTTGCAAATCTGCGCAAGATCAACCTCAAGCTTAACCCCGAGAAGTGTGTGTTCGGAGTCCCCTCCGGCAAGCTTCTCGGGTTCTTCGTGTCTCAGTGGGGAATCGAAGCCAATCCCGACAAGATCAAGGCCATCGAGCAGATTGAAGCACCAAAGCGCGTCAAGGATGTACGAAGGCTTGCCGGTTGCGTGGCCGCTCTCAGCAGGTTTATCACTAAGTCTGCTGAGCGCGCCCTGCCATTTTTCAAAATATTGAAAAAGGTAGGTCCAATGAAATGGACTCCGGAAGCGGAGGCTGCGCTACAGGACTTGAAGAGATACCTATCCTCCACTCCAATACTTGTCGCACGTAAGCCACAAGAGAAGTTGTTGCTGTATATAGCGGCAACCAATCAAGTGGTTAGTGCTGCGTTAGTAGTGGAGAGGGAGGCAGATGATGAGCCGGCAACCATGGCAGATGCATCCAGCGACAAGCAGGGGGCTTCGCCGACAAGCTCTGGTCCCGACAAGGGTGGATCTGCGCAGGCGCATGAGGGGGTGCAGAAGAAAATGGTGCAGCGCCCAGTTTACTTTGTCAGTTCCCTTCTGCAGGGGGCTAGGTCAAGGTACTCTGGTGTGCAGAAATTTCTTTTCGGCCTTCTCATGGCCTCGAGAAAGCTGCGCCATTACTTCCAAGCACATGAGATCACAATTGTCACTCGTTTTCCGCTAAAGAGGATACTGCAGAATCCAGAAGCAACAGGCAGGATTGTCGAGTGGGCGCTGGAACTGTCAAGCTTTGGCCTCAAATTTGAGAGCACTTCAACTATCCAGAGCCGAGCATTGGCAGAATTCATAGCAGAGTGGACGCCAACACCAGATGAAGAAATTCCAGAAACGAGCATCCCCGTCAAGGAAGCAAGCAAAGAGTGGCTCATGTACTTTGATGGTGCCTTTTCGCTGCAAGGCGCCGGTGCGGGCATGCTGCTTGTCGCACCCACCGGAGAGCACCTCAAGTACGTGATCCAGATGCACTTTCCCAAGGAGCAAGCAACGAACAATACTGTAGAGTATGAAGGTTTGCTTGCCGTTCTCAGGATCGCGGCAGACCTTGGGATCAAGAAGCTCATTGTCAGGGGTGACTCGCAGCTTGTCGTCCGCCAAGTGAACAAGAATTATCAGAGTCCATTGATGGAAGCTTACGTTGATGAAGTGAGAAAGCTAGAAGAGCACTTTGACGGCCTACAGATGAAACATGTCCCAAGAGCTCAGAATGACATTGCCGATGGCCTGTCAAAGTGCGCCGCACTCAAGTTACCTATGGAACCAGGGATCTTTGTGCTCAAGCTGACTCAACCATCCATAACACCATCAACTGGACAGAGCAAGAAGAGGAAGTTGATTTCTGGTGACTATTTTCCGGCAGAGCTCCCTGAAGCCGCCGCCGAGAAGGTCCCCAAGATCAACACCAAGGATGCTGAGGAGCAGTCTGCTCCGACAAGCCTTATGGCTTGTTCCGTTGAAGCAGACGCTCCCGACAAGTTTTGCTCCGGCAAGCTTGCCGGGGAACATCAAGCTCCGGCTGAGCCGCAGGTTCTTGCTGTAGAACCGGATGTTCCGCAGCAGCATATGTGCCTTTAGTCCTTGTTGTCGAGCCACAAGCTCCAGCATCGGCGCAGCAGATTGTCCATTTCCTTCACACAGGAGAACTTCCCGAAGAGCAAGAAGAAGCGGAAAGAGTAGCCCGGCAGTCAAGTATGTACCAGTTTGTCGATGACACACTGTACAAAAGAAGACTCAACGGTGTGAAATTGAAGTGTATTCCCCGGGAAGATGGAAAAAAGCTTTTGGCGGAGATACATGGAGGCATATGTGGTCACCACATTGGCGCAAGAGCACTTGCCGGCAAGGCTTTCCGGCAAGGTTTCTTTTGGCCGACAGCCCTCCAGGATGCGACTGCACAAGTAACCAAGTGTGAAGCGTGCCAGTTCCATTCCAAGCAGATACACCAACCAGCTCAAGCTCTCCAGACGATCCCTTTATCCTGGCCATTTTCGGTCTGGGGGCTCGACATCCTCGGCCCCTTTCCCCGAGCTGTCGGGGGCTTTGAGTACTTGTACGTTGCAATCGACAAGTTCACAAAGTGGCCGGAAGTGGAAGCAGTGAGGAAGGTGACAGCACAGTCTGCAGTCAAGTTCTTCAGGTCGATTGTTTGCCGTTTCGGGGTCCCTAACAGGATCATCACCGACAACGGCACGCAATTCATGAGCCGCACCTTCATGCAGTACGTCCAAGATCTTGGCGCCAAGTTCTGCTTCACTTCTGTTGCTCACCTGAGAAGCAGCGGTCAAGCGGAGAGGGCAAATGCTGAAGTGCCGCACGGACTCAAGACCAGGACTTTCGACAGGCTGCACAAGTGCGGAAAGAACTGGATTGAGGAGCTGCCGGTGGTTCTTTGGTCGATCAGGACGATGCCAAATCGAGCCACTGGCCAGACACCTTTCTCTCTAGTCTATGGAGCAGAGGCAGTTCTCCCCACGGAACTCGTATACGGGTCGCCTCGAGTGCTCGCGCGCGACGAGCTCCTCGATACCAGCAAGCTTTGCGCCGCTACCATAGCCGCAAAGTTAGTGCCAGAAGTCTCGAGGAAGGCGACCTTGTTCTTCGGCGCGTTCAGTCAGCCAAGAATTCCAACAAGTTGACGCCGAAGTGGGAAGGCCCTTACCGGGTGAAACGAGTCACTAGGCCTGGCGCTATCCGCCTTGAGACCGAAGATGGCTTTCCGGTGAGCAACTCCTGGAACATTGAGCATCTTCGTAAGTTTAACCGTAAGGCGCGGTTGCCGGAACCTGTTCCGGTAACCACCTTTTGTACAAGCCTTGCCGTTGTTGCATGTAACCCTTTGTACAAAGCCGGGCGCAGATCCCGTGCATAAATAAAGCTCATGTGCTCCACACATCTTGTCAAATTCATGCTTTCTATTTTTTGCATGTATTATCTGACACTTTGTGCAGCATCTACCCCCGGTAAGCAATAACGAGCCGTAAGGCTCCATATCTTTATTTTCTCTTCTTTCTTTTTCTCAAAGAAAGGGAAGGTTCCCTCGCCCACAAGTTTGCCGGGGGGGGGGGAACGAGAAGATAATGGTGTGGACCAGGCGTCGTTCAAGAAAGTTTTGCCTTACCGGGAAGCAAACGACAGAAAAGCTAAGTTGCCAGCAGTTTTAAAACTTTTAAGTTATCTTCCTCGAACGACCGTGCTTTGTATGGAAAACCTGTGCGCGGAGGAACCAACTCGCAGCTAGTTGCGCCCTTACTTTGTTTCGAGTCCGCTCAACAACTTAAGTGTGCTGCGACTAGTTGTGACAAGGTTTCTTGTCGGTAGCGGCACCGCCAGCAGGCTGCTGACGTCCCGCACTCAGCGCTCGCGGCTATGGTACCTGCACCGGCAAGTTCCCTAAAAGCGTAGGGCAAAAACATACAAAGGAAGGAATCAAGTAAATGAAATAACATAGCGATCGATACCCAGAATAAAGTTATATTACAAGCTAACTTGTCGCAGCTCTAATGGATTGTTCTCGTAACATGACTAGCAGCGACAAGAAAAGGAGGAAACGGGCGGCCTAATCTACGCGACCGCCATCAACCCTCTTGACCTCATTCACCTTGTCCACAATGGGTGCGACAAGGGCCTTGAGCGCTTCCAGATCAGCATCAGCCGGCAGCTTCTTGAGGACGTTGGTGAGGTTGAGGCCTAGGTTGCGGAAGGCCACCTTCACCAACACCTTTTGCAGAACTCTTGCGCAGATCGTGCGCGACTTGTCGGCCAGCTGCTTTGGGATCTTCTCTCGGAGCCGCTGGAGGGCTGTCGCCACGCCCTTGAAGAACAGAGTGAGCTTGGCGCTGGGTTGGAGGTTCTCGTCGGAAGGATACCCAAAGTCCTCCATCCCCAGCTGCGCCAGCTCCTCGTCAATGACTGCAGCGATGTTCACGAGGCCCTCTATCCAGAGCTCCACCGTCTCCCTAAAGGTGTTCTGGGTTTCGGCGGCCCTCGTCAGCAGTGCTTTGTTGGCCTTGCTCTCCTCCTTCAAGGCCACCTCCCGCTCCTTGGCGCTGTCCAGCGTCTGGGTCAATGTGGCCAGCTTCAACTCAAGATCAGCGTTGGAGTCCTTAGCGGCACTCAGCTCCTTGCCCTTCTCGACGATACGACACTGCAGCTCGCCATGAGCGTGGGCGTCCTTCTCGCACTCACGCTTGAGCGCGGCAAGCTCTTCGCCGCTCGTCTTGAGATCAGCCTCCAGCTGCGCCACCTTTGTCTCCGGCTCCTTCTTGGCGGCTTCGGCAGCTGTGGCCGCGTCCTTTGCTTCCTTGAGAGCCCCGCCAAGTGTTTGCTCGCGCGCGACGAGCTCCTCCTCATGGCTGTCAAGGTTGACCTGCCGCTGCGTCAACTTGCCTTCCCGCGCAAAAAGCTCTTCGGTGACAAGCCGCTGTTGCTCTTCAGCTTCAGCCATCTCAACGAGGAAGGGTTTCCGCGCCTCGGCGAGTTCCTCCCGCTCCTTTGCCAGGGACCGGAGATTTTCCTGATTGCGTTCTCGGAGCTCCTCCACGTGCTTCTCGATGTCCGCTCCCGCCTGCGCGACAAGCGCTTCTCGGGATTCCACCTTGGCTTGTCGGGCGCGGTAGAGCGACACCAGCTTCCGGAGCAGCTGCTCCTCCTCAGACTCGCCGCTGCCGCTGCTCGGCGCATCAACCAATGTCAGCCCAGCAGAGGCGAGCACTTCTCCATCAAAAGCTTCTCCTTCGACCGGCGCCCTGGAGCTTGACGCCCAGGGAAGCTTGATGAAGATGCCATCGCTGGCCTTCAAATAGGTGTCGGGCTGGGGCTCTTCAGAGCCTGGCTCTGCGGTAGCGGCGGAGGGATCGGCGGTCGGCGTAGCGCCTTGCGCTCCTGCGGCCTCAGGGTCGTCAGTGCGATCGCCGGACCCCTCGCCAGCTCCTGCGCCAGCAGGTTTGGCGGCCTCTTCGCCGGCAAGATCATCAGCGCCAGCTTCCTCCTCAGTGGCGGCGGCGCCGTTGGTGCTGCCGCGCGCGTTCTCCTAGCCGGTGGCCTCGGTCTCCATCGGCTCCATGGAAGGTGGGTCTGGCGGCCGGAAGAGGGAGAAAAGTCAAGCAAATATCCAGAAAGAAAATCAGAAGAAGAACACAAGGGAGGTTTTCAAGCAAGAGGGTTACCTGTACTGGGATCCACGGTCATGGGCTCCACCACCGGGGGTTCGCTGGTGCTGCCCCTTGCCGGAGACTCCTCCCTTGCCGGAGATTTCTCCCTTGCCGGAGAACGCTCCCTTGCCGGGGAATCCTCCCTTGGCGGTGTAGTCGAAGCAGATGGCACGTCGGACGCGGTTTCTGAGCGCTCCTGGTGAAGCTGTTCTGCTCCTACACAAACAAACCAAGAGTCAGATATCAGCAAAGAAAGAGCACCCATGCGCTCCTAACAGCGGGAAGTAAACCACATACTTACGCTGGGGGCTGCACTGGGGGCTGCTTCGGGGAGTAGTTGCCGGGTCCGACAAGGTGGTCTCGGACGCACCCCCTGCTGTCGCGGTGGGCTCATCCTCGATGACAATCACCGGAGCCTTGGCTCTCTTCGCCGCTCTCTGGGCCAGGGTCCTGAGAAAGAACAAGGTTTAGAGTAAAGCAGATCAGATACAAGACAAAAACAGCAAGAATTGAAGAACTACAAGTAGAACAAAGATTCTCACTCTTCTTCTTCCTCGTCGGAGCTGAGCACGGAGAGGTCGAAGTCTGGCCCACCTTCAGCGCGACGAGGCGGAGGAGTAGGATCCCTTGGCCGCTTGGCGGGGGCAGTGGCAGTGGTCCGGGAAGACCCCGCTCCAGTTGCCGCAGCAATGCGAGGCGCTCCCGCAACAACATTGCTTGTCGCGGTGGAGCGTGTCACGCGGCGCGACGGCTGTTGACTCGTCTGCCGCCCTGCTGCATCCCCGGCCTTGCGGAGACGCCTTCTTGGTGGAGCTGGGGGCTGCACTAAGGGCTCCGCTTGCGGCAAGCGGCCTGGAGATGGCGGGCCGCTTGCACCCTCGGCGGGTTCGCTCGACTCGGCGTCCGGCGCGGCAAGCTCTTCCTCGTCGTCGAGCCACTCTCGCTCGGCAAGGCTTGCCGCCTCTGCTGCCTCTGTCTCCTCCACGGTGAACCCAAACTCGCCCGCGGCAGCGGCTGTCGCCGCCTCTTCCGCCCTGGTGGCGATGCGCTGCATCTCCTCCTCAGTGGTGTCGCGGGTGAGGCTCTTCTGTTCGTCGGCATGGACCGCCACCTCCACCAAACTGTCGAAGAACTGTTGCACGACATCGTCTGCAGGCTCCTGCCAAGTGGGGACAATTCCATGCGAGTCGCACAACGGCATCATTGCACGGATGCGGTCGAGCGAGGAGTTGTTGCACAGCGGAACGACACCCGCCGGCAACCTGAACCATTCGGGATGCTGAGGATCGTGCTTGAACAACTCCTTCAGCATCACATCTAGTTCCAGCACAGTGAAATTGAAGTTGAGGCCCGGGCGCAGCCTCATGGTGTCCGTCGGACCCCCGAACTCCCAGGCGGCTCTCCTCCTCTCTTGCAGGGGCCGATGCGGCGGCGGAGAAAATCCGCACCAACGGCGCCTACAGTGAGCCCGGCAAGCCTGAGGCGCAAGATCCGGGTGATGGCGATCTTCAGCTTGTCGTCTTCCGCGGCCAAGCTGCTCCAATCGCCGCCGCACACTACTGGGGCTTGGCGCTGGGTGGTGAATAGCTGCGGGTTCTCCTCGACAATCCAGCACCAATCTGCTCTCCACTCCTCCCATTTGCTGCGGAGCTTCCCCTCCAGATAGGCTTCCTTCTTGTCGGCCCTCGAGATCCAGGCGATCCCGCCGGATAAAGGCTCTCCTCTCTCGACCCGGGGCATGAAGAAGTGGCAGAAAAGAGCTACGTTTGGGTGGACTCCGACAAAGTTTTCGCAGAGATGTGCGAAAACCGCCATGGTCAGAACGGCGTTGGGGGTGAAGTCAAGGAGGTGGAACCCGTAGGTGTTCATGATATCGCAGAAGAATTCAGAGAAGGGCGGGCAGAGCCCGTAGTAGAAGAACAATACGAAGAAGGGGTATCCGTTTGGAGCCCGTTTCGAAGCAGCGGCGGAGAGTACCTTCGTGCGCAGATGCGCTCGCGTCTCCGTCGACCGGAACAGGTAATACCACTCCCTCAGCTCCGTCGCAGCGAGCTCGGGGGGGAAGGTTGCCCGCTCCTTTCGCAGCGCCTCGAGCCGCAGCGCCTCGGCCGACTTCACGCCCTTCCCGACTTTCGGAGCCATGGCGGAGGTGGTGGGGGAGATCGACGGCGTTGGTGGCGACGGCGGTGATGGGGGGCGGAGCGCTTCTCTCTTTCGGCTTTGGAAGCGGAGGGGAGCGGCGGAGATTTCTGAGATGAGAACAACGACTGGCGAGATGGGGGAACTGCCCCTGTTTCCCCTGCTTATAAAGAGGGAGGAGGCGAACGTTACGCTTTTTCCGAATAAAGAACCACCCACGATCTCTCCCATGATGCCGCATTCGACGCGTGCCGTTAGGGGAGGGCGCGGTGGATACGGAATGGGATACGGTGTAACCCAGGCCGCGCGTGCCCGTGCCCTGTTTTGGGCCTGGCCCAACAGCGCTCGGCACCGTGTGTGGCCCAGGCCCGGGGGCTCCTGTCGGTGTACTAGAGTAGGGGTACCCTAGTATCCCGAACTTGTGCACGAGCAGTCGCAGCACTCCGCGGCAAGGCTTGGCGGGTGACCGCCAAGGTCCTCCGTGGTTCCTTTGGAGCCATTCAAGAACAAAGTGTTTAAGTCAAGGAGAACAAGGCCCCGGCAAGAGGAGCTTGCCATGAAGGCCAACTGAGGCATCTCAAGGAACTTGCCGCGACACGCCGCGCGTCCCGACAAGGCCCGGTAAGTGACAAGCTTCCGGATGCCCGGCAAGAGGAGCTTGCCGGGAAGGCCAACCAAGGCATCACAAAGCCCGGCAAGCGACAAGCTTCCGGATGCGACAAGACAACGACCGCGGCAAGACGCTTGCCGCGGCAGGCTACCACTCTGTACCCGCGCTCCAGCGCATCCACCAACGTGTCGCCCTGGGACCGTTCCAGGCGCGCGTGGCGAGAAGCTGTGCAGCCAGCGGTGCGAGGTGGCAAGCGGAGATGACAAGATAGCCATCGTGGCAAGCGGTGGCGCCCCTAACGGTCACTTTTTTGCACTATTTGGGCGATGCAGACGGGCATTTAATGCCTTTGTCCCCTGCCATCAGGGTTAGGTAGGATGCACTGTACAAGTAGGTGTACCAACCGCACCTCTTTTCCATTTTTATCCTTGCATGCGTTGCCACCTGTCGGTGACCCCTTGAGCATATAAAAGGAGGCCCATGCGCAACGTAGGGGGGGTTCGGAACCAGAAAACACTCACGCTCTCTCTCGTTAGCAGCGAGCGTGTACTATAGCAATTAGCGCTCTCGAGCAAGAACACAATATAATCAGACAAGCAGCAGTAGGAGTATTATCTCTCCGGAGAGCTCCGAAGCTGGGTAATCGCTCATGTGCTTCGCCTCGATCCGCTCTTCGTGTGATCTCCGCCCCCCGCCGGACCGAAAGGGGCCCTGCCCCATAGGTGTTCATTCCCACGACACATTCTTTCCTTCGTAAACATATTGTTTTCATGGTCTAGCAAATATTGTTCTAACGGATCAGTTGGAGGAATAGCAATGGAAGCAAGACCAATAATCTCATCCTTACTAGTTGGTTCCCTATCACGAGGTTTCTACTAAACTTAGCAAAATTAAACTCATGGGACATACCATCTATGCCAACAGTGACATTATTCTTTTCACAATTAATCTTAGCACTAGCGGTATTCAAGAAGGGTCTACCAAAAATAATGGGACAAAAATCATCTTGTGGGGAACCAAGAACAAGAAAATCAGCAGGGTATTTAACCTTCCCACACAAAACTTCAACATCTCTAACAATCCCAAAGGGTTTAATGGTATCCCTATTAGCAAGCTTAATGGTAACATCAATGTCTTCTAATTCAATGGGTGCAATGTCATGCATAATTTCTTGATATAAGGTATAAGGTATTGCACTAGCACTAGCACCCATATCACATAAGCCATGATAACAATGATCTCCTATTTTAACAGAAATAACAGGCATGCCTATGACAGGTCTACGTGTCTTAGTATCTGGCCTAGCAATATTAGCAGTCTCACCACAGAAATAAATAACATGCCCATCTAAATCATCATCCAAGAGATCTTTAACCATAGTAATACTAGGTTCAACATTAATTTGCTCAGGAGGTGTATAAGTCCTAGTATTACTCTTACGAACAACAGTCGAAGCTTTAGCATGATCCTTTATCCTAACAGGAAAAGGAGGTTTCTCAACATAAGTAGTAGGAACAATAGGATCACTATAGGTAATAGTCTTTTCTTCGACTGTAATAGGTGCAACTACTTTCACTTCAATAGGAGGATTATATTTAAACCACCTCTCTTTAGGGAGATCAACGTGAGTAGCAAAAGATTCACAGAAAGAAGCTACTATCTCAGAGTCAACTCCATACTTAGCGCTAAATCCACGAAAAGCATCGGTATCCACAAAAGACTTAACACAATCGAACTTAGGTGTCATACCTGACTCCTTACCATCGTCGGAACCCCAATCTTCAGAGTTGCGTTTAATTCTTTCCAATAAGTCCCATTTGAAATCAATAGTCTTTAGCATATACGAACCAACACAGGAAGTATCGAGCAGGTTGCGATCATTGAGAGAAAGCCGAGCATAAAAGTTTTGAATAATCATTTCCCGGGAGAGCTCATGATTGGGGCATGAATATAACATTGACTTAAGCCTTCCCCAAGCTTGAGCGATGCTTCTCCTTTGCGAGGCCAAAAATTATACATGTAATTACGATCACGATGAACAAGATGCATAGGATAGAACTTCTGGTGAAATTCCAACTTCAATCGTTTATAATTCCAAGATCTCGTATCATCACATAGCCTATACCATGTCAATGCATCTCCCTTCAAAGATAATGGGAAGACCTTCCTTTTGACAACATCATCGGAAATACTTGCAAGCTTAAATAATCCACAAACTTCATCCACAAAGATAAGGTGTAAATCGGGATGCAATGTTCCATCTCTTGCGAATGGATTAGCTAGCAGTTTCTCTATCATACCCGAAGGAATCTCAAAGTAAATATTTTCAAAAAGTTCAGTAGGTTGAGGATAAACTCTTTGCTCTTCTGGTCGGGGTGAAGATACCCCGAACAAGAACCTCAAAGGATTAGTTTCCATAGTGACAGGTAACAGAAAATTTCAGCGCACTATATAAATGTTTCCTTACCAAGTTCCACTCACCAAAAGCGCTACACTCCCCGGCAATAGCGCCAGAAAAGAGTCTTGATGACCCACAAGTGTAGGGGATCAATCATAGTTCTTTCGATAAGTAAGAGTGTCGAACCCAACGAGGAGCAGAAGGAAATGATAAGCGGTTTTCGGTAAGGTTTTCTCTGCAAGCACTAAAATTGTAGGTGATAGACAGCTTTGTGATAAGATAAATGGTAACGAGTAAAAAGTAAATAAAGTAAATAAAGTGCAGCAAGGTGGCCCAATCCTTTATGTAGCAAAGGATAATCCTGGACAATTTCTAATAATGAGAAAGGAGCTCCCGAGGACACATTGGGAATTATCGTCAAGCTAGTTTTCATCACGTTCATATGATTCGCGTTCGGTACTTTGATAATTTGATATGTGGGTGGACCGGTACTTGGGTACTGCCGTTACTTGGACAATCATCCCACTTATGATTAACCCCTATTGCAACTACAAAAGAAGTATTAAGGTAAACCTAACCACAACATTAAACATATGGGTCCATATCAGCCCCTAACGAAGCAACGCATAAACTAGGGTTTAAGCTTCTGTCACTCTAGCAACCCATCACCTACTTATTACTTCCCCATGCCTTCCTCTAGGCCCAAATAATGGTGAAGTGTCATGTAGTCGACGTTCACATAACAACACTAGAGGAAAAGACAACATACATCTCATCAAAGTATTGAACGAATACCAAATTCACATGACTACTAATAGCAAGACTTCACCCATGTCCTTAGGAACAAACGTAACTACTCACAAAGCATATTCATGTTCATAATCAGAGGAGTAATAATATGCATAAAGGATCTGAACATATGATCTTCCACCAAGTAAACCAATTAGCATCAACTACAAGGAGTAATCAACACTACTAGCAACCCACAGGTACCAATTTGTGGTTTTGATACAAGATTGGATACAAGAGATGAACTAGAGTTTCGTCCCGTAAGCTTGCCCACGATTTTTTCCAGGGTAAAAGAGATGATATAGCAGAAGATGGACACGGAGGCCCACCAGGGGGCCCAGGAGATATGGGGCGCGCCCTATAGGGGGGCCCTCCTCTCTCCTGGACAGGGTGTGGGCCCCTGGTGTATTTCTTTTGCTCAATAATTCTTATAAATTCAAAAAAGATGTTTCATGGAGTTTCAGAACTTTCGGAGCAGTGCAGAATAGGTTTCGAATGTTTGCTCCTTTTCCAGCCAGAATTCCAGCTGCCGGCATTCCCCCTCTTCATGGTAAACCTTGTAAAATAGGAGATACTAGCCATAAGTATTGAGATACAATGGGTAATAACAGCCCATAATGCAATAAATATTGATATAAAAGCATGATGCAAAATGGACGTATCAGCCTACTAAGTGGACGGGGACGGAGGGCTTTGTCAACTTAGTCAATATGAACGATTCTAGCTCCAGTGACCGTACGATGTCCATCCAACGGCCATAGTGCTTCTTCAACCTCTGATCTTCTTGCTCTAGCCGCCCAAAGCAGCGCCGGTCATGCCGTCTGCTCCTACCTCCCGTGGCCGGCTGTGCTGCCACGTCTTCACCGGCTCCGCGTCATCCTGTTCCTAGGCCTCGTTGTCGTCCACCGCCCTGGTGCTCTCGGCGTGGTGTGGTCAACATGGTCAAGGAACGACTTCCATCAGACATGGACTGTACGTGGAGAGGCTGACAGCTGGGTCCACGGCCGCAGCAAGGAAGTGCCTCCTTATTACGCGGAAAATAATGATTCCTCCACCTGACAGCAGGGACCCATCGGACGGGCCATCGTATTTCACAAAAAATACGTTTCCCCCTGACTGCTGGGACCCACCAGCTACACCTTCGCACGCAAGGAAGTGCGTTCGGGCAAAAAAAATGATTCGGCCCCCTGACTACTGGGACCCACCAGCTACATCTT
This sequence comes from Triticum aestivum, assembly GCF_018294505.1. Taxonomy (NCBI): domain Eukaryota; kingdom Viridiplantae; phylum Streptophyta; class Magnoliopsida; order Poales; family Poaceae; genus Triticum; species Triticum aestivum. The sequence goes on along the minus strand of NC_057807.1, from coordinate 100,895,572 downwards.
CGCACGCAAGGAAGTGCATCCAGGCAAAAAAACGATTCGCCCCCTGACTACTGGGAACCACCAACTACATCT
>NC_057807.1:100894429-100895309 GCF_018294505.1 Triticum aestivum | reverse complement strand
AGGCAAAAAAAACGATTTGCCCCCCTGACCGCTGGGACCCACCAGCTACATCTTCGCACGCAAGGAAGTGTGTCCGGGCAAAAAAAACAAAACAAAACAATTCCCCCTGACTGCTGGGACCCACCAGCTACACCTTCGCACGCAAGGAATTGCGTTCGGGCAAAAAGAAAACAATTAGCCCCCATGACTGCTGGGACCCACCAGCTACATCTTCGCACGCAAGGAAGTGCCTGACAATCGGGACCCACCTGGTCGAAGCGTACGTAGCGTTGTCATTCTGGTCGCGAACGTGTACGTACATATATACTGGTGGATGTAGAGGCGCACACGTGTTGTAGTAGAGGCGCGCACGAAGCATGTACACGTACGTACAACGGCCAGGGTGCAAGAAAGAAAATATGGCCACGTATGTGTACATATGGGCGGGGTCTTGAACGCCTACACACGCATATGTACGGCCAGGGCTCATGTACATGGCTGGGTCAGAACGGAGAAACAACATCGTCATCATGTTCATGGGGAGCCAACCGGCTGGGTCGGAACGGAATGCGTCATCATGTTCATCGGGAGGGCTTGGACGGAACAAGCGATGGAAACTAGTTCTGGCGTACCGCAGAACGGAGGAAACGTCCTTGTGTTAGACCAGCCGCGCTTAAACGGGGGTCCTGTTGATCGGGAGGGGTCTGGCATACCGCAGAACGGAGGAAACGGACCTCCTACGATCGAAATGGGGGTCCTGTTGATCGGGAGGGGTGTGGCATACCGCAAAACGGAGGAAACGGACCTCCTACGGTCGAAACGGGGGTCCTGTTGATCGGGAGGGGTGTGGCGTACCGCAAAACGGACGAAACGGACTTGTGTTGGAGCGCTACGGTCGAAA
>NC_057807.1:100882609-100893776 GCF_018294505.1 Triticum aestivum | reverse complement strand
CAATCGATCGGCTTCAGTTAGCAGCTGTAGTGAAGGAATCGCTCGATCGGGTTCAGTTAACAGCCATCGATCGATCGCTCGGGTTCAGTAACGCGTAGCCTGCAGCGCAATCGCTCAGGTTCAGTTAGAGCCCAACGCCTCACTCGGGTTCAGTTCGAGCCAACGCCTCGCACACACGCGCGTACATGTACGAGAGAAACGCGCATCTCTCGGCCCCCGACCTCCCACCGTAACCGGGAGCTCCCCAAAATTTTCCTCGCCCTCGCTTCTACCACGGTTTTTTCCGTCATGGACGACCCAAAGAATGTCATGCAGCTGCGTCTCTGGCCCGCCCAGGACGAAAAGCCCATTTTTTGTCATAGAAGTAGGAGCCCACCACATCTATGATGATACCGGGTTTTTTCACAATTATCGTCATGGAAGTGTCATATGTATGATAGAAAAAAATTTCGTTCGGCCCAAAATGTCACGGATGTGTCTTTTTTTGTAGTGAAAATCGAGCTCTGGCACCTCCACAAATCCCTGCTTCCCTCTGTGAAGGGCCTATCTATTTACTTTTATGTTGATTCATCATCCTCTTATTAGAAAGCACCCACTGTAGAGCACCGCTGTCATTTGCATGCATTACTATTAATTTATATTGGGTATGACTATGACTGGATCTCTTTTACCATGAATTACAATGTTAGTCATTCCTTGATCTTCAAAGGTGCTCTGCATTTATGTTTTGCGGTCTCAGAAAGGGCTAGCGAGATACCATCTTGTTATATCATATTATGATTGTTTTGAGAAAGTGTTGTCATCCGAGAATTATTATTATTGCTCGCTAGTTGATTATGCCATTGATATGAGTAAACATGAGACCGAAGTGTTATTGTGAATATGGTTAGTTCATAATCTTTGCTGAAAACTTGAATGCTGGCTTTACATATTTGCAACAACAAGAGGAAACGGAGTTTGTAAAAGTTTTCTTTATCACTTTCAGTTTATCAACTGAATTGCTTGAGGACAAGCAAAGGTTTAAGCTTGGGGGAGTTGATACGTCTCCGTCGTATCTACTTTTCCAAAAACTTTTGCCCTTGTTTTGGACTCTAACTTGCATCATTTGAATGGAACTAACCCGAACTGACATTGTTTTCTGCAGAACTGTCATGGTGTTATTTTTGTGCAGAAATAAAAGTTCTCGGAATGACCTGAAAATCCACAGAGAAACTTTTTGGAATTAATTAAAAATACTAGCAAAAGAATCAGCACCAAGGGGGCCCACACCCTATCCACGAGGGTGCCCCCCCAGGGCGCGCCCCCTGCCTCGTGGGCCCCCTGAAGCTCCACCGACCTCAACTCCAACTCCATATATTCACGTTCGTGGAGAAAAAAATCAGTGAGAAAGATTCATCGCGTTTTACGACACGAAGCCACCGCCAAGCCCTAAACTCTCTCGGCTAGGCTGATCTGGAGTCCGTTCGGGGCTCTGGAGAGAGGGGGATCCATCGCCGTCGTCACAATCAACCATCCTCCATCACCAATTTCATGATGCTCACCGCCGTGTGTGAGTAATTCCATCGTAGGCTTGCTGGATGGTGATGGGTTGGATGAGATTTACCATGTAATCGAGTTAGTTTTGTTAGGGTTTGATCCCTAGTATCCACTATGTTCTGAGATTGATGTTGCTATGACTTTGCTATGCTTAATGCTTGTCACTAGGGCCCGAGTGCCATGATTTCAGATCTGAACCTATTATGTTTTCATGAATATATGTGAGTTCTTGACCTATCTTGCAAGTCTATGGTCACCTATTATGTGTTATGATCCGCTAACCCTGAAGTGACAATAATCGAGATACTTACCGGTGATGACCGTAGTTTGAGGAGTTCATGTATCCACTAAGTGCTAATGCTTTGGTACGGTACTCTATTAAAAGGAGGCCTTAATAACCCTTAGTTTCCAATAGGACCCTGCTGCCACGGGAGGGTAGGATAAAAGATGTCATGCAAGTTCTTTTCCATAAGCACGTATGACTAAATTCGGAATACATGCCTACATTACATTGATGAACTAGAGCTAGTTCGTGTTACCCTATGTTATAACTATTACATGAGGAATCGCATCCGGCATAATTATACATGACTGATCCAATGCCTATGAGCTTTTCACATATTGCTCTTTGCTTAGTTACTTTACCGTTGCCACTGTTACAATTACTACACAACTGCTATTATTACTTTTGCCACTGTTACCATTACTTCCATACTACTTTGCTGCTAAATACTTTGCGGCAAATATTAAGTTATCTAGGTGTGGTTTAATTGACAACTCAACTGCTAATACTTGAGAATATTCTTTGGCTCCCCTTGTGTCGAATCAATAAATTTGGGTTGAATACTCTACCCTCAAAAACCATTCTAATCCCCTATACTTGTGGGTTATCAAGACTATTTTCTGGTGCCGTTTCCGAGGAGCATAGCTCTATTCTTTGAGTCACTTGGGATTCATATCTGTTGGTCACTATGAGGAACTTGAAAGACAAAAGAACTAAGATTTATCCCTCAACTACGAGGGGAGGTAAGGAACTGCCATCTAGCTCTACACTTGATTCTCCTTCTGTTATGAGTAAGCTTGCGACACCTAAACCTGGTTCTGCTATTAATTCCGATATAACGCATGTTATTGATGATGCCACTTCTACTCACTACAAAAAAATACACTTCCGTCGTGATACGTGTTTGTCACAGTAGGTCGCATTTTTTGTCATGCATGTACATCCATGACGATTTTATGACAGAATCAAGATAGTCATACCTGTGCTATCGTAGAAGGGTTCCATGACATTACCAAAATTATCATCACGGAAGTGTCCACTTCCATGATGATAAATCGCGCGTCACAGAAGTGATTTCCTCAAGGGTGACCGACACGTGGCATCCACCGTAACGGAACGCCGTTAAGCTATCAGGTCGGGTTTTGGATCCGATAACCCGTTAACAGCCCCAATCAATGGGGATTTTCCACGTGTAAAATCATCATTGGCTGGAGGAAACACGTGTCGGCTCATCGTTGGGACAAATGCCATCCACTCATTGGATAGAAGGCGCCTATGATATGTCGACACGTGGCACGGCCCATCAAGTTTAAATGGGCTGGCCCAACTAAAGGCCCATAAGATTTTGTGGACCATAATGGGCCGGCCCAGCTAAAGGCCCACGAGATTTTGCGGACCATAATGGGCTGGCCCCGCTAAAGGCCCACAAGATTTCGCGGGCCATAATGGGTCGGCCCAGTAAAGGCCCACAAGATTTTTGTGTGCCATAACGGGTCGGCCCAGGTAAAGGCCCACAAAATTCTTGCGGATCATAATGGGCCGGCCCAGCTAAAGGCCCACGAGATTTCGCCGACATTAATGGGCCGGCCCAGCTGTAGGCCCTCAAGATTTTGAGGACCCTAGTAGGCCGGCCCATTAACTGGCTGCCATGTTTTGGGCCAAATGCCGGCCCATATTTGATCCGGTCCATTAATGGCCTGCCACGTTCCGGGCCTATGATGGCCCATATGAGCTCCGATCCGTTAAAAGCCTCCCATTTTCTGGGCCAAAACACGGCCCAGATCAGGTCTGACCCTTTAAGAGGCTTTGGGCTCAATTATGGCCCATATCAAATTCGGCATGTTAACTAGACGCTATGCTTTTGGGCCCACTTGCTAAAGGCCCATTTAGTAATTCGGCCTGATATTAGTTTCGCCCTGTTAAGGGCCCGTTTAACATTTCGGCCCTATATTAATTTGGGCCTGTTAAAACCCGTCATATAGTTGGGCCTAACTACGGCCCGGTTTGCATCCGACCTACTCGTAGCCGATATCTGATTGGGCCAAACAAGGACCGAGAAACCTTTGGCCTATTAAAAGCCCGTGATTTGATTCGCACAATCATGGGCCGGGGTCCATTTTGGGCTGCTGCCAGCCTGTGAGCTATTTGGCACGTTTCAGGCCCAACCTACTTCTCAGCCTCCTAAAAGCCCATTGAGTTTTCTTGCGAAAAGAGGGTCGGGGGTTACTCGGCCTATTAAAGGCCCGAATCTACTAGTGGGCCAGTTTGACGGGGCCCATGATGCGGATCATACATCGTGATTGCATGACAGCCCTATTATGTACCGTAATTTTACAGTTTGGCCGGTTTACTGCGAATACAGGATATATATACAGTAAAATAACTGTAGCATCGTGAATAAGAAAAAACCTAGACTATACAATAAATAAATAAAGGCATATTACATCCACTGGGCATCAAAGTTCACCACTATGATAATAAAGCACAAGCAGACAGCAGATTACATACACTGGGCATCATAGATCGCCACCAGTGCAAATAAACACGCCGACAAAATAATATACAAAACCGACAGCACTTCAATAGAGTTCAGGAAAGGTTAACCCTGCTGGGGAGCTGCAGCACAAGCAGCTGAGCAAGATGATGAGACTGCGCTTGTTCAACACTTATATCTTCCTCACTCTGAAAGATAAAAAAGCAGACAGATGACAGGTTTTGCACATAAAAGTATCAGTGCTGACAATTCATCACATTTCTTACTGACGAATAAAGTGACACCGTTTAAATTGCGTTAACGCAATATGGTATTGTTCAGGTCAAGACATGGCAGGAAATGACATTGTGAAGGAGTTGGCAGCTTCACGACACCACTGGATTACAGATCAAGAACTCATAAGTATCAATGGTTACTGTGCTGTCAATTTATTCCATTTCAGATTGGCGAATAAAGAGACGGTTTAAATAATAGTAGAATGATATGACATTGTTCATAGTTAAGACATTGCAGAATATGACATTGTGATGTAGTGGGTAGTTTCACCACATCACTGGATTACGGATGAAGAACAGAAGCATACATGTAGTGCAAAAGAAGATCACTAGCTCTGTATAGTTTAATTTACATGGTATGAAGAAGGAACTGGGTCGTACAACTGAAAACTTAAATTGAGAAGGACAAACTTTTGTTTATGAACTACATAATAAACTTTAAACATGCAATTTGATGCAAACACCAAAAATAAACAACTGTTGCAGTCATGCCTAACCAAATATACACAACAAAGTTTGAAGGCTTGAGAAGGACAAACTTACATTACTGGTGAAGACAGGCTCTATAAAGCCCTTGTCCATGCTGATGGGGGGCAATTCAAGAAGTTTAGCACAGAATCTTCTTCATAAGCATTGCCTTTATTCTACATTTTGTTAAGAGTAAATATAAATGTGATAATATATGAAAAAATGGAGAATATTTAATATAAGATGAAGAGTGATGCTACATAACCAAGTAGCTATAAATGTGTGTACAGCGATACAGGCAAAAGGCATAGCCAAGAGCAATGCATAGCTAAACTTCTTCTGTACCAACCTTATGGTAAGAGTAAATATAGATCTGATGTGTAGAAAATGGAGGGCAAAGGAAAATATGCTGCAGAGTGATGGTACATGAACAACTACCTGTCAATATAAGTACAATGATAAAGGACATCATGACTTACAAGAACACTGCAGAGCTAAAAAAAATTCATTGGCATTGGATATATTCTACACTAATGTAACCATTCATACAGATCAGATAATTTGGAGCGAACAATTGATAAGCAAGCTATCATGCATACTACTGTCACATAATGAACTAGGTATGTATGCAAGTACAGTGATACAGGACAACAGGTACTAACAAGAGCAAAGCAGCGGGCAGCATATATGTGATATCCTGTCGTTCTTTTCAATCCGGAATTCTTCTTCGAGCAGATTTCCTGCAAAAAAGATCCGTAAGGCACATGCGGAAAAGTAGAAGTTCAAATTGTCATGTGATTTCATAGACAGTACCTCATCCTGGGAACGAGACTAGTGCATAACAAGGTTTTTCCATTCAATGTCTTCTAAATTTAGCACAGGAGACTTCACCGGAAATTCATTTATAGACTTGCCATCAAAGTGTGATTTCCTCAGGTAACACCGATACTGCTGCAATGCTTCCTTGAAAAGCACAAGCAAGCTTTGCTTGTCATGACTATCCATATTGACCCTCGCCTAGTTACAATAATGTAATGTAAATCATCGATGTGTTCGATCAGTAGAAAACAGGAAAATAATAACCATGAATAATAGCACTTACACATAAGTTGGATAGGAAGATGGGAAAATGGTGTTTGTCTTCACTATAATCTTCCCATGATGGGAATATATGCACCTAGTCCCTAACAACATTGAAAGCATTGTCTCTTAAACTGGGAATAAATGGAATGGGGTTCCAATCTGCTGGAATTGGCCGACTCTGCAGTTGGGATAGGTCTTCGGCCGGCGAACTTGCTGTACTTTTTGCTGGAGTGGGATTTTTCTATGGTACAGCTGGTGCTATGGCAAATGAAATCGGTATACCTTTTGCCGGAGTGCAGGTCCTGTGTGGTGGGGCTAGTGGTGTGGCCAGTGAAGTATGGGTACAGTCTGCTGGAGTCGGTCCTATGTTTTGTGTCACTGGTTGTACAGCCAATATAAGTGGGGCGCTGTCTGGTTTCTCCGGCACCACCACGTTTTTCAAGGACTTTGCTGGTGCTCCTTCAGGTTCGGCAATCACCCTCTTCCTTTTTGATGTCTGATGCACAAGAACAACATTTGAGTGAAAAAACATGGTATGATGATAGATGGAATATGTATTGATAATGGATGGGCATGGCATCTCGAGTTATATGATGAGTAAACTAAGCAGATGGCGGTGCAACAAAGTAGAAGAAATGCAAGACAACATATGCAAGATACGCGCAATCAATAAAACCTTGCCAAATTAGAATAGGCACCTTGATGGGTGAACAGGACAGGCCATCTGCCTTTGACTCGTCGAGGTTAGAATAGTCATTAGAATGATATTCTGAACAAGAATCAACAGGTGGGGAGTGTACGAGTTTCATTGCTTCCAGAATGGCACTCAATGCCTTGGTGCCAATTTTGTAAGTCATTGAAGTGTTCCACAATATTCTTATGATGCGCGGATTCTAATATTCACTGTAATTGCGTATAATATCTGAGAACCATGAAAACATAAATAGTTGTGAGATTGTCTTTGTAATGCAGATGATATTCTAATATAGGGGCGCCCCTATAAACACTTGTGTGGTATCACTGGATTCTGATGAGAGAGCTCATGTGTGTTGTAATATGGTGCGTGCATTTATATAATCTGGCAAAAGTACACAAAAAATAGGATCTAGAAGTAAGGATAGCTGGCAGATGATAGGTTCATAATATACTGTATAGAGAGTTTATTGCCAAACAATGATAACAAGAGCACACAGCAACTAGGCAGATCATAGTGTACATAACAGGGGTACACCATAACCACAATATATAAATCGGGAAAGTGGAACTGGCTTGAAAATATAGTGTTGTATTGCCGCTAGTAATTGAAAGCCTATCCATCACGTACAGGCCAGCTCTATCGAGCATGGTAAAGAAGAGCAAGCAGATTTTGGGTAATAAAATGTTGGTTGCGCAGTGCCCACACATGATGAACCAGAGCGCATTAAGAATGCAACTCCCAGCTGTCTCTCGACCATTTCAGGTGGTTGGATGAAGATCCTATGTCTCCTAACCCTTCTTCTTCCTCGTCTCTGATTCTTCCCATACAGAACACCGCACGGGCAGCCGACCGGACCACCGGCCCCCACCGCCTGTGTTCCTCCGCCACCCCCACCCCCACCCCCGCCCCAACCCCCACCCGCATCGAGTTTTCTTCCTTCGGCGAGGCCTCACAACCACCCGAGCCCCTTCGATCGCACCGGCGAACTCCGGCGAGCTCTGAAAAATCGACTGACCCAATTTTGAAATTTAGTCTACTGTGATTTAACTAGTGTGGAATATAAAAGGGGAAAACCATAAGCATTGGGAGTATAGTGTTGAGCATGCCATGGCGGATATGAAGGTGCAAACCGGACAAAGGCAACTTCGCAACCAAGACAAGAAATCAGAGTAAAGCAGTGGCGATCTATTTTCTTGCTGCGATAAATAAGTTGAGCAGATACGAAAGAGTACCGCCTCTGGTGCAGCGCCATGTACGCATCTGCTGAGAATTTGACGGTGCTGGGGTAGCGATGGCTGTTGGCGGCGTGGAAGCAGATCTAGGAGGGTAGACGGTGGTGGCAGGGCACGATGGACGAGACGGTCGTAGGAGCGGCGCCGGCAATGTGGACGACGGCGGGGATGAAGCGAGAGGAGGAGATGCAAGGATCCCGGTCCGAAGGCATGGATGAGAGAGGTCGATCTCTTATAATGGACAACAACATCGAGGTATCAGCTCCGGCATGGTGGAGGAGGACGACGGTGGATGGGGTGGCAGACGGTGGCGGACGGAGGAAGGTGGGGGTGGAGAGGGTGTTTTGGCGCCCATGGAGTACGAATGGGGAAAAGGAAGGTAGAGAGGAAGGGGGGAATCATGTATTCAGGGTGCGCTTGTCTCAAATGCGAGGAAATTTACAAACTTAGCCCCCGTTTCAAATTTCTACTACATCACAGCAACATTAGTCGGTTGGGGATAGGACGGTAATCTCCCATACACCGAATATTTGCCGACGAGAGTTTATTTTTGGCGCCCACCGTGTATGAATATGAATCGGGGAGTAAGTCGATTTCGGCCGAGGACACACTGTGTTCTGGCCGTCACCGTGTATGAATCCGGGTGAGAGGCGGTTACGTCACGTTTGGGTGAAATTACAAACCTACCCCTATCGAAACCTATAGAAATCCAGCAGATAGGCTTTGCGTGGCAGGGATAGGTAGTAGTGATTTCCATCTCACAGATTTTGGTTTTAGGCGGTTACTGCAACTTAACCTGCTTTGTTCAAATTTTTCAGAGTGCACGTTTACCATGCCAACTCAATTCGAATCCCGTTTGTATTCTATTTTTTTTGGGCGGGATCCATTTTCAATTGGAATTACATTCTATATACATCATTTTTTTATATATACTTTCAAAAGCACAACACCATTTATACATAAATATGGTTTACAAATGGCATGATCTTAGATTCATAAGGTTGTATCCATCAATTTGGATTTTCAAATATTTGAAACCACTTTATGTTGAAATCCAATGTATGCATTCCTCGCTAACTGTCTCTAATTAATGTGTGTTTCATGCGTGGTTTTTTTACTTCTCAAACATGTATAATGTGTTTCACACACGCAACATATAGTGTAATCCCGTTTATACATTAATTGCATATAAACCATGCATTGTTTGTAATTAAAGAATCTATTGATCACCAATATTGATAAACTATATAACATTACACGTGTGACCAAATTGAAATGAATATGCATGTTTGATACACCAATTTGCGTTATGATATTATCGATGTCGTGATCTCTAGTTTAAATATTTGAATCCCCTTTAATCCAGATATTCGTCTCATATAGCTATCACTCATGCTTATATAGGACTATCTCTCTGGACCTATACACGTTCATCGTCTCTCAGGTATCTCTCGTGCTACCTGTATGTCGACAATGATCTTTTATCTTCGTAACACACTGACTGTATTCTCTCCCTCGACCTTCGTCACTCTATCTCTCTCTAAGTATATCTCGCTCCCTGCTATGTGTCTCTAATTATGATTCTCCATGTGGAATCTCTTTCTCTCACACAAACACAAAACTTTGTCTCCCGGGGTCTCATTTCTCTCTACTATTCCCATGTGTGCCACTCGCACACCCCTCATACAGAGATGTCTTTCGCTACTTAGATATGAGAACCTATGACTCTTCCTCTTCAATATCTCTTTCTCACACACAAACACAAACTCTGTCTCCCAGAGTCTCATATTTCTCCATTGTTCTCTTGTATGTCTCCATACATAGTTAATTACCCTCAGTCACACACACCCTCTCTCCCTAGAGATATCTTGCGTTCCCTCATATGTCTCTCTAGCTATCACTCTCGTTGTGAAATATCTTTTTCTCTCGCAGACACAAAACTCCGTCTCTCTGGATCTCATTTCTCTCTGATATCTATTTGTATGTGACTCACATGCACCCTCTCTCTATTTCTCTCGCACCCACACACATAACCCAGCCTTCTGATCCACTCGACTCCTATCTCTAACGCACACTAGCTCTTTCTATTTATCTGTTTCTCCATCAACCTTCTTTCTCGCCCTCACTCTTGATTCCTATCACGCACACTACATATGTTTCTCTCTACATGCAGACAAGTGCCCTCTCTCACACATATGTAACTTCACCCTTTGAACCACCCGACGGTCATCCAACAACCAAACTAGCGGATGTCCCTCTATCTAGCATCTCCATCTCTGTATCTATCTGTAGTTTCTCCGTCAACATTTCTTTCTCGCACAGAGTCTTGCTTCCTATCACCCACACTATATATGTCTCTCCATACATATGCATTTATAGGTTTATCTCTTTTGCACAATCGTTGCGCCTCACTCCCTCTGCTCGCCATAGATGCATGCTCCAGCCCACGCCACTATCTCTTAAAGACAAAAACACATGCTCAATTGTCGGGCCTTCTTCCCTGCATTCTCACATGCATGCATATTGTCATACCGATCCGTCTCTCCCATGTCGTTGATCTTATGACTTATGTCTTCTTTCTTTTATCTCGATCATGCGCGTGCACACACACACACATCCCACGTATACATGTATACCTCTCACACATGCATGTTCTAGGTCTCTATGTCTCCATACATAGTTAATTACCCTCAGTCCTAACGCCACATCGAATCGTTCTCCTCTTTTGTGCACATAACTTCCGCCTGGATGGGTAAAACACACACTCACACTTAACAATCTCCTTCTAGCTAGACCCCCCCCCACCTCTCACTCTTCCCCTATATCCCCGAAACCAATAAGACCATCCCTTTGTTTAATTCCCGCCTACATGCACCATCTATATATAGTAGTCTTCCTCGGTGTCTCTCGAACAAACACGTTCTCTCGATGTTGACTCCTCTCACGCACACACAACTTCTCTTCCCTCTCTACAGGCATTTTCTCTCTCGCACCCCATCGTTGGTGGCCTCTACCATACACAACACCTCTCTATGATGAAGCCATGCACACTTAAATTACATCCGCCAATAAGGACACCGCGAGACACACACACACGCA
>NC_057807.1:100877041-100882273 GCF_018294505.1 Triticum aestivum | reverse complement strand
TCTCTCCTCTCTCTCTCTCTATCTCTCTCTCTCACACACACACACACACAAACACACCACACACACACACACTAAGACTCCATCTCACACACACATGCTCTAGGCGGAGCATTTGTTCCTACCGCCCTTCATCCAACCTTACCCGTATGATAAACAATCACCTTTATTTACTTGCATAACATGGACAAATTCCACTTTACTTTAGTAGTCAGCAAACTTATCATCTGTACCCTTATAAAAAAACGAGTTGGCGATGATGGTGTGCATGCCATCTTGTAATACAGACCATAGGATCTATATCTGACGGATAGAAAGCAAACTATGATAATTTTACAAAAGATACCCGCACCTCTCTCCGCAATTAAAAAAGGAATAAGTCTCTGGAACAATCTAGCATGCATGGTGGCCGCTGCTGCCTGCCGGCGCCGTCCATCCCCATGCCTCCGCCCATTCCGACTACCAGTCACCACCACGCTCCACTCCTCCTCGCCTTATCTCTCATCCTTCATTTTTTTCGATGACATTCTCGAGATACCATTTTTCCAATAAAATTGTCGAGATATCATTAGTTTTTACACATGGGATTACTCCTGCATGGGTCAATCACAACAGGTGTTTTGTAAAAAAATGCATATTGATGTTCCGTGCAATGCACGAGAATCTTGCTTGTAATTATATAACGCAAATCACGAGCAGGAAGTGACATTTTTTTGACACAACCATGTTAACATGCCACGTAAATCACTAGCTAAAGTAAATACCATTATACTTATATCCCAATGCAAAAGGTTGAGTACATGTCCGAAGAGTAGAGTCGCACACACGCACTCTATCTCTCAGAATCTCTCACACACACACCAGTTACGTGACGCCCACTTAAGCAGACACGTATGTTAAAATTTGTGCACCCGCGGGTACACGTGATGCTGCGCATTTATTTAAGCCAGAAGGCGAACCCAAACAGTAGCTGCATTCATTCCCTTCCCGCCGCCTCTTCTCTGGTCGCAGTCGCCCAGTAGCCATGGGCCGGCCGAAGGTAACAACATACGCCATACTCCCGCCGGAGCGGCGCTTTAATATGGAAATTTTAGTGGTCATTCATGCATCTTTTTGATCGGTCGCTTCCCATGGATGTGCGCGGGCGGTGGAAGAGGAAGGAGAAGGGAAGCGGGCTGTGGAGTAACATTTTTTACCACAATTTCTTAGGAAACTGAGTGCAATAATTGAGTAGTTTTGCAAACTACCAGTACTACACCTGAAACGGTTCAAAACCTATACTCCCTTGCCAGCACGCGCTTCCCGCGTGAAACAGTCAGCATCGCCCTGGGGCGTTAGTGCCGCATTAATGCCTGGCCAGAGCGGAGGCGACCTCTCACTGGCGCCGGCTTTGAAGTGGCGCGACGGCCGAGAGAGCGCCGCTTCCCGGTGCACATGACTACTCTGCGTCGAGACTAGCCATAGGCCCTGTTTGGATCCATGGGTTAGAGTTAGTTTGAGCTAGTTGGGGCTCAAATAGCCCTAAAGTATCCAAGCATGAGGGTTTGAATTGGAGCAAGTTGCACCGAACCCACTAAAAAAACTATCCCACCCAAGAGGTGCTAACTGGAGATAGTTCTCATTGGGACCACTGAAAACTCACTTTTCTCTCTCCATGAAGTGCATTTATTGTCAATCTAACCCTATCACCCAAACACCTCTTTGGCTACAGTTAGTTCAGGGTTAGTCATGAGTTAGTCTAACCTCTAGCTAAGTTAGAGTATCAAACATGAGCAGTATAGGACATGCAAGTTTCTCAAAGCATACAGGCAAATTCGTACGTGAAAGGATTTTTTTCTTTTTGAAAACGCAACGTGAAAGGAATTTTTTTAGAATGCTCTTGGCATGTCGCTAACATGTGATAGTTAACCGACCTCAATAGACGGCAGAAACGCCAGCCCGCCGCACTTTGATAGAGACGAGGAGGGAGAAGCGACATAGGCTGCTGGATTACTAGGGATAGGTGTCGCACGGAAGCCAAGAAATATGGTGATAGTGTGGGTTAGCCATGTACTAGTATGATGTAACTACACTGGGCTATCATGTTTCGTACTCTTCCAGTCCACTGTGGAGATGATTGGTTAATTTTATATCGCTGAATAATATTAAATATTATAAGTGCAGACGCTCCACCACGAGGTTCCTTGCTCCTTCTCTGTCGTCCGAAATCTATGTTCTTCCACTCTATTTTTTATATGAGCTTTGTTCATCCTTTTTCCAACACGCGAGACATCTAGTATCAAGGTGCATGTGTTATGCAAGGATCGTTCCATCTATATGAAGAACAAGTGGGGCTGGAACTATGAGACGGACATGTACCCAGGAGTGGACGTACGAACCTGAGTAATGTAGCGCAGTAAGTTAAGTAGAACACTAGTAGAAAACCACCCATTAGTCGCGGTTCGTAAGGGCCTTTAGTCTCGGTTCATGAACCGGGACTAATGGGTCGTTACTAATGCCACCACCCATTAGTCCCGGTTGAAACACGAAACGGGACCAATGTGCCTCCACGTGGCCCAGTGCGCCGAGCCCAGTCAGGGGGCCTTTGGTCCCGGTTGGTGGCTCCAACCGGGACCAAAAGTCAATTTTTTTTACAAAAGTGGCTGCTTTAGGGGTTTTGGGGGTTATTTTTAGGTTGTTATTATAGCTAGCTAATAGAGAGAAGTGTCCTCTCTTATCTTTGTCCTTGGTTTATCAACGCTGCTGCTATGTTCATTGCACCGCAGATATAACATGCTCATGCATGCTTTGCATCATACATCATCATATATATATATATACATATAATAACAAGTCCTACTAATCATGCATTATCATACAACTTCTACTCGTTATTAATAATAAGTCATACGATCATCATCCTCATAGTCATTGAACCCAACCCTACATAATTGTTCTTAGCACATGATCATCAGTATCAGGTAGGACCTACACCCTTAAGGTAAAATAGCATAAAACAATATAGACCCTGACTCTCCATTATGAAGAATGGCGATCATCCTGTCTCCAATGCTTGCCCTTCGCTGCTTATTGCTTCCAAGAAGCTCCTTACGATTGTCCATACATTTTTTCCATTCTTTGATTGTTATGTCTCCATTTCCTTTAGAAACCCGGTATGGACAGTTGAGATTTGTAGGACGACCTGGTCGTATGTTCAAAACATGAAGGCTACCATGCGTATACATCAGATGAAACACACAATCATTCGGGATTATCTGTTGAAAAACATAGTAATAACTTCGTAGTTAGCAATGATGTACTAGTTTTAGAAGTGTGCAAAAAGATGCACGGATGTAGTTACCGTAGTTCAACACGTGCACTAGTGGCACATATTGACCATAATGTTGAGGAGTTTGATTGTAGATATTGTAATTCTCAAGATCAGTACAAAATCCGACCAGATAAGTTAATTCAGAGCCTTCGGTGTAGTACGTTCCGTCTACCATCTTCCGCACATTCTTTGAAGAATGAAAATAAGCTGTCAATGGAGATAAGTTGTCAACTACATATTTTGAAATAAACAATATAAATTAATTAATAACTATGTTTAGCTCACATGAGGGAAGAACTGGAGGTGTATCCACAAGGACCCAAATCGAAGGTGTCTCTTGCTCGATTGTAGGATCACCAAGATCCATGGTGACAAGCATACCCTCATCAAGACCATACATCTTGCAAAATGCATCCCAATTTTTGCAACCAAAATGGGTTACACTCTGAGCATTGTACAGCTTTACTTGAAAATCCACACCATGATGGGTACTTAGGATATTTTTTTTGGTTTCGAAACTTTCATGGTCTTAAAAACCCATCCTTTCCAAGACATAGCGTCTTACAAAGCATGGGATAAGCTAGTCGAATTGGAAAAGATGAAAAATACACGTTAAAATAGTTGAAGTCGTGCTTAATTACAAAAAAAACTATTGTCGTCGCTGCGTACCGTATGAACATCGCAGGTCTCCTCGAGCTTAATGCTGAAGCGCCGATCTTCGTCCAGCTCAATGAACCTGTCGCAGATACCTCTGTCGTCGTGGCACCAGTCGCACTCCCCCGGGCGGTTTTCGTCGTCCGATGAGTACGACATTTCCGGCCTACGTTCATAATTCAAATATTACACTAGATCATTATTATTAATCATGGGTTGACTATCGATGATCGATGTACGTACGTAGCTCCTCTTTCATTCCCGAATGCATTATTATACCAAATTGTGTAGCACACGGGAATGAAGGAGAACTTATCCAATATGAGCATTCAATAAGCAAAACCAAATCATAAAATAAGCAAAACAAAACCATAAAATAAAGTATAGTATTCAAATTAGCATGCATTCAATAATTATAAGCAAAAGTACATCATCTCTTGGTGTCCGTACATCGTCGAATATTATCACTAATACAACTAGAACCGTAGCGCCCGATGGGTATCGACGCGGGCGGTGGACACCCAAAGATAAGGAACCATCACAGGATCATAGCTCCAGTGAGATCCCTGAAGAACCTGCCAGGTATTGTCGAACCTCCCCTCCAATGCAACCATGTAGCGACGGACATGCTCGTCCTCCTTGCTGACACGGTGACGTACCACCTCTGCGGTGTCCGGATGCCTCACCACCGTCACTGGCCCACGCGATCGCCACCAAACAAGGATCGGGTCAACAACGGGATGCCTCCTCACCAACCTACGTCCCCCGGAAGATAGCACCTCCCAATGCCAACCCGGCGGAGCCCAGTCCCGAACATGGCCCTTATCAAGCAGGCCTCCACCGCCGAGTCGACGACGACGAGGATGCGGGATAGGCATCGCCGACGTCGACGCGGGAACTACTTCTATATATAGTTAAATAAAAGTAGTTTTATTAATTAAATCAACTATCTAGTTCAACTACTAAGCACTTACTATAAATAAATAAGTAGTACTTACTAAAAACAAACTACTTCTATATATAGTAAAATAAATTAGTTTATTAAATCAACTAGCTAGTTCAACTATATATAAACTACTTCTTATTTTTTTCCTTTTTCTAAATACTATGAACAAAAAAATCATTAAAATTCTATGAACAAAATTAATTACACAATCTAAATATCACCAAAAAAAATCTATTAACAATAATATCACCAAACATGCATATTCAATAATAATATCACCAAAAAATCTATTAACAGAAAAAAATCTAACATAATATGAAGAAAT
>NC_057807.1:100874558-100876435 GCF_018294505.1 Triticum aestivum | reverse complement strand
GGGGCGGTGACGACGGCGGGCTCGGGGCGGCAACGGGGACGGCGGGCTCGGGGCGGCGCGGGGCGGGCTCGTCGGCGACGGCGACGAGGAGCAGAGGCGTGGGGGCGAGAAAGAGATGGGTTTTGGCGAAAACTGCTAAGTTCAGTATATATAGCAAGAGCATTGGACCCGGTTGGTGGCTCCAACCGGGACTAATGAACCCTTTAGTCCCGGTTGGTGCCACCAACCGGGACCAAAGGCCTCTTTTCAGCAGCCCAAAGGGCGGGAAACGAAGACCTTTGGTCCCGGTTGGTAGCTCCAACCGGGACTAAAGATGAGCATTCGTCCCGGTTGGTCCAACCAACCAGGACCAAAGAGCAGCATTGGTACCAGTTGGTTCCATGAACAGGTACCAATGGACCCGTGTAACTACTTTTTTATTTTCTGCAACTATTTTCTTGTTGATTCTTCCTGCAGCTGTTTTTTTAGTCCCACCTCGCCAAGCGAGAGGCACTCGCAGCTGTTTATAAGCCCTGAGTGCAGATACGATGACGAAGAGGCTCAATGCACTTGCATGTTGGTTAGCTTCAAGCCTTGCGGAATACGGTAGACTGCACAGAGCTATGTGCAGTGCAGTTGACACTATTCCAAAAGGCTTGAAGCAAAATAAAGAGCATTGCGCCTCTTTTTTATTTTTAATGACTTATTACAACTCAGAAATAAAAAGAAAAAAATAAATGTAGCAGAAAAGAAAAAAAACTATATAAAAAACCACTCAGAAATAAATAGAAGAAAATATAATTCTGATTAACTTTACTAAAAAAATAGCATAGATCAGATCAGTTCTGACCGTTGCAGCCGGCGATGGTGGTCATCTCTTCCGTCAGAGGTGGTCGGCCTGAGGCTAGGTGTTCAGATCTCAGGATCCGTCATCTGGCACCAGCTGCGAGTCGGGGAGACGTAGTTGCTGGTGAAAACCGAGCTGACGGCGGGAGATGGTGGCGTTCCATGTCATTACCATGATGAAGGCATCATCGTGTGACTACCGTTGACCCACTCGTATTGCTCCGAGGGAAACCCTAGGATCTGGTGTTCCAGACCGGACGATGGCGGCACTGCGGTGTTGTTTCTCTCTTGGTAGCATTGCTTTGTGGAGCAGCGCTAGAAGTCAGAGGAAGGAGGTGGAGCAGCTTCGTCTTGCACGGAGCTTCAGTGGAGCTGTCAAGTCATGCCTGGCCGACAGGTGCTATGCTTGGTCATGCCTGGTCGGAGGTGCTACGCACGACAGATCCACCAAGGGCTTCAAGCTGTGTCGGCTGGTGGTACTTGGCAGTATGGCGCTGAGGTGTATCAGTGGCGACCGTGATGTGTTCACCTGTTTGCGCGGGACTAAAGATGAGCATTCGTCCCGGTTGGTCCAACCAACCGGGACCAAAGAGCGGCATTGGTACCGGTTGGTGCCATGAACCGGTACCAATGGACCCGTGTAACTACTTTTTTATTTTCTATAGCTATTTTTTTGTTGATTCTTCCTGCAGCTGTTTTTTAGTCCCACCTCGCCAAGCGAGAGGCACTCACAGCTGTTTATAAGCCCTGAGTGCAGAGACGATGACGAAGAGGCTCAATGCTCCTACACGTTGGTTAGCTTCAAGCCTTGAGGAATACGGTAGACTACACAGAGCTATGTGCAGTGAAGTTGACACTATTCTGAAATGCTTGAAGCAAATTAACGAGCATTGCGCCTCTTTTTTATTTTTAATGACTTATTACAACTCAGAAATAAAAAGGAAAAATAAATGTAGCAGAAAAGAAAAAAAACTATATAAAAAACCACTTAGAAATAAATAGAAGAAAAAATAACTTTGATTAACTTTACTAAAAAAATATTATAGATGCTT